>NW_027192588.1:445123-482762 GCF_042370625.1 Thermothelomyces heterothallicus | reverse complement strand
CGTTCTCCTCCCTCCTCCCCCTTTTCTTGCACCTTCCTACTTTCCCAGGCGTTCTGAAAAAAAAATGCATGGACTGACTGCGGAACCAAATCTCCACAGACGTTTGCCATCTTTTGGACCTTTGCTGGCCTCCTGGCCATCCTCATCACCGTTCTCGCCGTCGCCAAGGAGGGCAGGCGCAGCGCCGATTTCGCCCTGGGCGGGTTTGAGGTCACCTCCGGCTGGCCTGCTGGCTGGTCTTTCTGCGTCGGCCTGCTCCACGCCGCCTACGCGACCTCGTCGACCGGCATGGTCATCTCCATGTGCGAAGAGGTCCAGCGCCCCGCCACCCAGGTGCCCAAGGCCATGGTCATCACCATCGTCATCAACACCATCGGCGGCCTGCTCTTCCTGGTGCCCCTCATGTTCGTCCTGCCCGACCTCGCCATGCTCGTCGCCCTCCCCTCGGGCCAGCCCGTGCCCACCATCATCAAGTCCGCCGTCGGCTCCTCGGCCGGCGCCATCGCCCTGCTCCTGCCCCTCATGGTCCTGGCCATCCTCTGCGGCATCGCCTGCACCACGGCCGCCTCGCGCTGCACCTGGGCCTTTGCCCGCGACGGCGCCATCCCGGGGTCCAAGTGGTGGAAGCAGGTCCACCCCACCCTGGACCTGCCCCTCAATGCCATGATGCTCTCCATGGTCATCCAGATCCTCCTGGGCGTCATCTACTTTGGCTCCTATGCCGCCTTTAACGCGTTCTCGGGTGTTGGTGTCATCTCGCTGACTGTCTCGTATGCCGCCCCCATAGCCGTGTCCATGCTCGAGGGGCGTGCCCACGTCAAGGGAGCCAAGTTCTCCCTCGGCAGGATGGGCTGGCTGTACAACGGTATCGCCCTCGGTACGTGCCCCCCATCCCGCTCTTTCGCCTTTTCCTCCCTATGTTTCTTCCCGTCCGCCCTCGCTAACGGTTTTCCCCCACCCACACCCCCTTCAGCATGGTCGATCCTCGCCGTCCCCCTGTTCTGCATGCCTGCTTACATTCCCGTCACCGCGGCAAGTGTTAACTACGCCCCCGTTGTGTTTGTCGGTTTTGTTGTCATTGCTTGTGCGTGGTACGCGGCCTGGGGCCGCCGGAACTACCGTGGCCCGCCGACCGAGAGCCTCGGCGAGGATCCGATGCCCGCTGGGCAAGGTGCCGGTAGCTCCAAGAAAGACTAACGCAGCGCTGCATCTCGTGTTGTCGTGTCTGATTTCTTCCGAGTATTATTGTTACACCATATTATGGTCGCGAGGCGTTCAAGGCGTCGCATGTCAAGAGGGTCCGTTCAACACCCCGTGTCCCAAAGCAGATACCCCTCCACCCCCCCCCCCCCCCAACTTAGTTTTGGGCGCAAGCACCTAGGTCAAAAGAACTATCTTATTCGAAAAGAATTGCTCTTGAAATCTCCCCGGTTGGTGTTCCATCAGTTGAAGCGAAGCCGTGAGAAGAAGAGGTATCATCCAAACCCACTAATGTCTGAAGTGTGTGTGGCCGGCGAAGATTGTGACTTACCTTAGAGACCGACGATCCGTCCTTCGTTGAACACTCAGCCACCGATATCGGTTGTCTCATGGCCCCGGAAGAAGCATCCATTCAAGACGGCCATGTCAGGTATCGAGCGTGGACGTTTGGTCTCTTAATTAACCTAGCCATAGGGGTAGCAGCCCCAATGGTGAGCACCGACTGCTGCTCTAATTACCCTTTCCGTGACGCCGGATTTCCAGGGGCGCAAGTAACACATTACCATCTAGGTGAGCGTGTAGAAGATAATTATCCTATGGCAGAAAGGCAGCGAAGCGCGGTGTGCAACGGCCTCCTTCGGCCCCCCCTCCCCCCCCCCTCCCCCTCTCTCTTTAATTAACTAACTACTCCCTCTCTGCCTTCTCGAAATAACGATCCATCCTTTTCAGAATGGATGATCGTCACGTGTTTTCAGGTGAGGTATATTAGCATCGATTGGCTTTTTTCGGTTTCTCCCTGATTAATTACTGCCAAAAGTAAAATTCGAGGTCTCGAGTTGCGCGCCCCAATGGTGGTAGGCACTTGTCACGAGATCAAAATAACCACGTCAGCTTGGTGGATGTTTAATTACGCAAAAGTTATCACCTTTTCAATCCCCAATCTCCGCTTGATGAAGTCTCATGCCTCAACCGGCGATATAGGGCCACGATACAACACCATACGTCACCAATAATTACACCATCCTCGATCCATGGAATATCGTGTCGAACACGCGATTTCCCACCGCTGTGTAGTTTGAAACGTAATGCTCCCCCCACGGTTGCATCCAGGTGTCTGAAGAAGGAAGAGAAAGAGAGAAAAAATTGTCAGCTTAGCGCCCTGCGTTCACAGCGGATACGAGCCGAAACCCGTAATACACTCACCATACGTGGTCGCAGGTTTCGTCCTGCACAGCCAGATGACGGTCTTGTTGGTACCTGGCATCAGGTCGTCCCTGGGGAACTCCTTGACGACAGCAGCGTACTCGTCCTCCGTGACGCCGAACTTCGGACCCTGAAAGTCGAGCATGATCCCGTTGTACACGACCTGGACGTCTAGCTCCTTGAACAGCGCGATGCTCCCCTCTGTATGCAACGCAATGGAATCCCAAACCAGCTGCACCCGACGTTCCTCCCACCGTTTGCCGTCCTCGTGAGCCCGGATAAAGTCGCGCGCGGCGATGGCGCCATCGACTTCAAATCGACGGTCGGGGCTGACGAACGGGGAGCTTTCTGTCTGGTCCCATCCCAGGTCATGCAGGAGCGCGGCGACAGCATGCACCTCGGGGTCGATGGTTGCCCGCAGCGTTTCGTTGTGCTGGACAACGAGTGCACCGAATAGCCACGAACGCACGACATGCTTGTACACAAAGTCCTGCGCGTGTCGCTTGGCGAACGCGTCTGCGGCTCGCACGATAGGGGTGTCAACGACCGAGACTCCGCCTAGGATGCGCCTCGGATACCACCTGTTCTCGCCGCCAATATAGCCGCCGGAAGAGGGAAGGGCTCGTGTGAAGGATGAAAGGAGAAGAGAGATGATGATGAGACGCAGGGAGAACCCGATTCTGAACATCTTGGTACGGGTTGCGGAATGATTCCCAATTCAAAAAGTGGTTCTTTAAATAAGGGTTTCGGGGTTTCGGTCTTGCCGGTCGACGGCGCGGTCAGCTAGAAGAGTTTGAGGACATGGCGAATACCGTCCACTTTTATACCATCTCTCGACATCTATTCGACTAGGAATTAGTTGTAGAGCTTGTGGTATAATTATCCGTGGGTCATCGGAACTTAATTACTTACCTAAATCTTCCTCCGAATCGCCTCGGATGCAATGACTGTGATGATGTTCTGCCTCCGAGCGTCCACGGACCTTTTCAACACAGAACCCCTCAGTGTTACGAGTACTGGTTGAGCTTCTATGTCCTTGCTACCTCTCCGAATCTCTCCAAGAACTAGACGCTGACACGTTGAACCGGTGTTAACTTCGTCCCGGGCTACGTTAATTAACAACAATCACGTAATAATATTAGATTTTGCTGTCATTGCCGTAACCAATGAGTCTTTCTGTGATTATTATGCGGCAGTTGAGCATAACAAAACAATTATATATTTAGACTTCTTTGGCTTGAGCCTTTTTGGATAACACCCCAACCGGGCTTGGGCAGTTCCCCCTACTAGGACCCCAGTCCACAGAAACCTGACTGCGTTTCCTACTGAGTTGGGTGCCACGACCTGCCCATACACCAGGGATATCTCCTTGCTGTTTTCACACCATATGCAGCCCCGGCTTTTTTTCACCATAGCTGGAACGGTACCCTCGGTCTATTGGCAGCGCCCGTAGAGACAGAGCTTGAGATGGTAGGCGAATGCGTGGTCTTGGTGGCGTTGGGCGCAGAAGTGGTGAGGCTCGAGCCGGAGGTGGGACTCGGGCCATCCGTGACGCAGCCAGCCGCGGTGACGATGGCGTAGCTAGTGGAGCACCATAAGTTGTCACATCCAGAACCGCAAGGGAAGTCGAGGTAGACGGTCGGGACGGGGGTCGGACATCCGCATGACTGCGTGATGGTGGACAAGGCCAAGCAGGCAGGGACGGTGCAAGTCGTGCAGAGCTCTCGCGTCGCCGTAACAGATGCACAGGCAGGCGCAGTTGGGAGGCTGGGAGTTGGGGTTGTAACCGTGATGCCCGGCTCACCCTCAGAGAAGCTGGACTGGGCGCTGTTGAAGGGGGCCCTTGAGGCCAAATCAGCTGTGATCTGCAAGGCCTGCCAGACCGCAAGGGGTTCAAGCCGAGAACTGGAATGAAGCGAAGCCACTTACAACAAGGCCACAGCCAGAGCGAGCGACTTCATTCCGTGCTCTTCTCGGGTGAATGAACGATGAACGGTCAGTAAGATGAGCTGCGCAGGACGGGCTAGCGATGTTCGTGACTCGCCAAACGCTGACAACCTTGCTCTTCACTTTATATGTATTTCTATACATCCTACGCATTGTCTTAGCCTTGGCATGGCTTACCCCAGGCGGGCAAAGTTTCGTCCGGCCCTCCCCGCTTGTCCACAGAAACTTTCTTAGGGTGTCTGGGCAGTACAGGTATCGATGAAGCCAACTCGCCTAGCCAAGCCTCTAAGCTCGTATTCGAAGCGCCTTTGTCTCTCAAAAAGGCCTGGTGTCCAAACGAGCCATCCCGCCCGTGCAATGAATGAATCAAGAATGTGCCGGGGTTCGAACGGAGCACCCCGCGATGTCCTCTTGATGGGCCCATGCCAAATCAGAAAATCAAGATGCCCCTCCTCGGACAGAGCAATCATCTGTGACCACGATCCAAAGAACGAAAATGCTTAGGTGACTCAAGCGGCAACTGCTTTCCCCGTGATAAGCGGTGAGCTAAGGGCCTCGGAGCGGCGAGATCCCGGCCATGGGAGTCACAGGATATCGGGCGGATACTTCTATTCGATCACTTGGGGATAAGTGGGACCACCTATATTCCGAACACTTGGCACACCTATACTGCTTTTACAACATAATCACTTTAATCTACTATAACTTGTCTAACTTTTCCTCAAACTACTTTAAGCTTTATAGGTATATTTAACAATAGAGGATTATTATTATTATTATTATTAATCTTATACTATTATATTAAAGTATACTAGACCCTCTCTAGTTTAATATAAAGGAAACTATATTATATAGGCTAGATAAAAACCCCTATTATCCCTTTTCTATATAATTTAGAACCTAAATATACTATAAAGAAAAGGAGAAGTAGCTAAAGTGCTATAGAAGCTTCGCGAGGCTAGGCCAGGGCCTCTTTAGCCCTAGCCTCTATATCTACCCTCTTTAAAAGGCTATACTCTAGAAGCCTCCCTAGGTCTATTAGCTACTATAGAACCCTCCTTAGCAAGTGAAGGTTATAAGCCCTTAAGCCCTATAAAATAAGGTCTAGGTCCCTCTATACTTAACTATATTTCCTAAGGATCCTAAGTTTAGCTTCTTAGTAGGTTTGTCACAGAAATATACATATAGGACGCTACCTAAGCCGCCTCTTCCGGCAGGCCAATAGGAGAACAGGCATAAAAGGACCAATCAGGAAAGGATCACACTTGGCAAAGTGATCTATACACTATAGGATCACTACCACAGCCATGATCTTAACAACGAAGGATCACTAGGTAAAGAGTAATCCTAGGATTATATATATATATAGATAACCACTTGTTATAGTAGACTTTAGAAGTTCACTAGTGATAGCAATCCAACTTATATTAGCACTATCGGCTATTATTATAAGAGAGATAACTCTAGTGTTATTATAAACCTTTTAGCTTTACCAAATCCCTTAGATAACCTATACACTTGACCACTTTACTAACCTTTGTCTAAGCCCTTTTAGAAGAAGTCTAGGTTAGGTTCGTCATACGTTACTATCACTCCCTTTGTTCTATTATAGTTTAGGACAAAGGTAACTTCGACCTTGATATCGATATAGCTACTAACGTCATGGCCAAACAACTGCTTACCTAGCTTAGTTAACTCTAGTAGCGAATCTAGGAGTTAGACTAGAGAGATAAGGCCGCTTAAGCTCGAATTAAGGAACTCGAGAATAGCGAAAAGCACTTATAGAAATTGGTTAACGAGGCCTATACCAAAATCAAGGTACTTAAGAGTACAAAAGTAAGTCGTATTAAGATCAAACTACCTAGTAAATATAGAGGTACTAAGGAGGACCTTATAGGATTCCTAACAAACCTTTAGTCCTACTTCTAGCTTAATAATGACAAGTTTCTAGATAATAAAGCTAAAGTTCTCTATATAGCTATAAGACTAGAGGGTAAGGCATTTAGATAGTTCGAACCTATATAGAATGACTACCTTATAGAGGAGGACAAGGATGACTAAGATATATTTATATAGGTAGTCTTTCGATCTTATAACCGTTTTGAAGAAGAACTTAGAAGGTTTTTGGCAATAAAGATAAGAAGATCTATATATAAGAAAGGCTTACCAATCTCTGGTAGTATGACGAACCTAACTTAGACTTCTTCTGAAAGGGTTTAGATGAAGGTAGGTTAAGTAGGACAAGCGTACAGGTCATCTAAGGGATTCGGTGAAGCCAAAGGGTTTATAACAACACTAGAGTTGTCTCTCATAATAGTTAGCGATACTTGGTATAAGTACTATAATTATAGGTTACTATCATTAGTAAACTCCCAGAGTCTACTATAACGAGTGACTAGCTAGCTATATATATACGTAATTATCTATCCCTCTTTAATAGTTGTCACTAGTACTAGTTCTCCTTTTACTCTATGATTCCGCGTTGTCGACGGTGATATGTTATTATCACCGGTGAAGACCTTAGTCTTAGTAGTAATAATCTTCTAATTAGCCCATCAAGTAATTGGCTATCGGAATGTCCTATGTCCTGGCTATAGCCTGCTAGGCCGTCTATATGCTTATCTGTGATACGATACCCTTCCTCTAAGGCTTTCGACCTAAAAGCCCTCTTAGGCCATTTTAAATAGCGCTAATAACCCTTGCTTATAAATACTATATTCTTCCTGTTTCTACATTATAGTCGCTATATTAACAAAATATAGATAGAGAAATAGAAGTCGCATTCTATACGTTACTATACTTCCCTTACTTAGAATATTACTAAGAATGGTTTTATCGTTATACCTTGCTCTTAGTATACGTTATAAGGCCTTATCTATAAAATGATCGCTTATATAAAACATTATAAAGCCTACATTCGTCAAGGTCGTTCTTATAATAGTTCTAGTATACCGCTCTCTTCTTATAAGTACGTTATTATTATTTTTTTTTTTTTTTACTAGTACGATTCCTAATGTTTATTCTAATAGACTATATTCTCTAGGAGCAGTGTTATATTAAGGATACTAAACGCCGTACCGAACTTAAGCTAGATAAATCCTAATACCGTCTAGAGGAAGCCTAGTACAAGTTATCTAAAAAGCTTACACGGCTCTGGCGTCTTCGTTAGCAGAAGGAGTTTTTAGTAGAGAAAGGTACCCATATGGTAACGCGTGGTCTATCGACTTTAGACAAGTTAGAAGAGGTTAAGCGGCAAGAGACGCTTACTATACCCGTAATATAGATTAATAATACTACCGATATTATCGACTAGGGCGCCGTCTTTAGTTCTGTCCTAGGTTTTCCTTTAGTCGATCCGGGTTCTACCGGTAGAACTGTTCTAGTTTCTTAGGGCAATTCAAATTCTTGACTAGTTCCTATAAGTTATCCTCTAGTCCAAAATTAAGCTATTTAACTAGATACTATAGTTCCCCGTTGATAATACGTAAATCTAGAATTTCTTCGACATCCTATTCTTCCTCTTTGTCCTCTACTTCGATATTTATAATAGCCTTGGCGTTTTTCGGTACTAGTTTAAGAAGTAAAATATGAAAAACATCTGTCTATAGTTATATAGATAATAGTAACGATAGTTAGTAGTTAGATGTCGAAATTCGTTCTTTGATAACAAAGGGTCCGACCTTCTTAAAGTCTAGCTTCGTGCTTGGTCGTTTGGTTCGTAGGTTTCGTACGATCAGATAGACTTTATCTCCCCTCTCTAGGTAAGGTCCCTCGAGCCTATGTTTATTATAGTAGCTCTTTATTCTAGTTCTAATAAACTCGAGTTCCTTTTTAAGCTTCTTATATAGTATATATATCTATTTTACTTTGACTATTGCTCTTAGTACTATAACCTCTGGTCCTTACCTAAGGTCTACTTTATATCCGTAGTTTATAAAGAATGGTATGACTTTAGTTATTTCTATTAGTATTATATTATAGGCAAGTTATACTATTAGTAATAGTATAACCTAGTTATCTTACTAGTAGTTAATATAGGAACGGAGGTACTACTTGACAACTTAATTTAGTCATTCCGTTTATTTATTAGTCTATAGGTAATATACCATTAATAGCTTACTATTAATGCCTAATCGCTATATTAACGCCTACTAGAACTTCAATACGAACTTAGTATCTCTATTAATAATCTATTCTTATAGCCAAGCGTATACTAACGTAACTTACCAATAGATCACGTCTACTAGTTATTTAGCTATCTAGGATTCCTTATATAGGAAGAAGTATACCTATTTAGTTAGGCAATCTACTATAATAAGAATACTATTATAGATTACTCCTATAGCTATGTCCTTAGATTCTGGCAGTTTCGTAATAAAGTCTATTATAACTAAACTCTATAGTTTGTCGGCTATTAGTAGTAGCTAAAGTAGCCTATATAGCTTATATTATACTATCTTACTTCGATTACAGATGTCATAGCTCTATATAACTTCCTTAACTTGTACCGTTAGCTATAGAAAGTCGTAGTATTTCTTAACTTATACGATAGTCTTCGTAACTCCTTTATGTCCTCCGAGTTTCGACTCGTAGAGTTCTCGAATCATTCGTAGCTATTGGTCTTTATCGTAGATATACGCTTTGCCTCGGTACTAGAGTTTCCTATCTTTTTCTTCTACTCTGTTAGGTGCCACTAGTCTAGGTGCTACTTGATACTATGCCTCGTTAATCCTTTCTTCTTAAAAGATTATATAACATTCTAGGAACAAGTCAAGTAGATCATCTTCTATAGGTATCTACATTTCATAATATAGTATTCTATCTATTCATTCCTTGAATAACGGTAGTATTATTTCTATTCGTCCTTCTATATAATCTATTCATCGGCTTAAGGCGTCTACTTATACGTTCTCTTTACCTTTCTTATAGTAGATCTTAAAATTGAATTCTACAAGGAATTCTACCTATCGTATTTGTTGTCTATTAAGCTCCTTTATCGTTAGAAAGTACCGTAAATTCTTATGATCTATATATACTTGTACTAGTTCAATTATACCACTAAAGTATAGTCGCTATTCCTTAAAAGCTTTAATAATTGCAAGTAGTTCCTTATTATAGATTAGATAATTAAGATATAGTCCGTCGAGCTTCTTTGAAAAGAAGGCTATAGGATATAGCTTCCCTTGTTTGTCTTGTTATCCTAACTGTCCTCTGATAATATAGTCTAAAGCGTCTGTTTCTACCTTGAATAGCTTCTTAGAGTCTAATAGCACTAGTACTAGGTCTTCGGTAATAGCGTTATAGATCTATATAAATGCTTACTTATATTATTCTTTCTATTAGAACTTAGTATTCTTCTTAATAAGTTTATATAATAGTCGTACGATTGCTCTAAAGTTCCTGATAAACATCCGATAGAAGTTTATAAATCCGATAAAGCTTTGTACTTCTATAACTAACGTCAGTTATAGCTAATTCTTAATAGCTTTAACCTTTAAGGGTTCTATCCGAATTTGTCCTAGGGATATCTTATATCCTAGGAACACCGTTTTCCTTATATAGAATTCGCTCTTTTCCTTATTAACTAATAGCTTATACTTATATAGCGTGTCTAGTACTACTTTTATATACTTCTAGTGTTTGTCTATTATCTTAGAGAAGATAAGTATATTGTCGAGATAATATACCGTAAATTTGTCGAGAAAAGGTCGGATAGCTTGATTAATTAGGGCTTAGAACGTTACTAGCGCGTTTGTAAGTCCGAATAGCATGACAAGGTACTCGTAATAGCTATAGGGTATCCTAAAGGCCGTTTTCTACTTATCGCCTTCCTTAATCTATATATAGTTATAGGCTAATAGTAAGTTAAGATACGTAAAATATTAGGCTCCTACTAACTAATCTCGGAGCTATGAGATTAGTGGTAACGGGTATTAGTTTTTCATAGTCTGTTTTTTAAGTTACTAATAGTTAATATATAACTATAGCTTTCTATCTTTCTTAGGTATAAATAGGATTAGGTAACCTACTAACAATGTTAATAGGCAGATATATCCTCTTCGAAGGTTCTCCTCTAAATATCGCTTAAGTTCTTCATTCTATATCTAGCTCGTATAGTAGATCTTAAAGAACTTTAGTTATACTCCTTCCTTAAGCTTGATCTCGTGATCCTATAGGCCGTGTTCTGGTAATCCTTCTAGATACTTCGGTTCGAACGCTAGGTATCCTTCGTATTCCTTCGGTACTTCCCTAGTCTTATCTTGTCTCTTGGTTTTCTAATAATATACGAACTTGGTTCTATCTATAGTAATATTGGCGATTTCTTCTATCTTAACCTATTACTCTAGTTATAGTGCTCTACATTTATTAATAGAGAGAATAGCTATTAGTAAATCGGCTTGTTTCTCTTATTATATAGTCGATATCGTTATACCGTTTCTTCTAGAGTCTGTAGTAGTCTGTCTACCATTACCTGTCTCTTATAGTAGATCTGTAGAATGTGCCTCTTCCTAGGTACCCGTCCGTCGTGATCCTTGCGCGCTCCCTATTACGCTAGTCGAATACGACTCTGTCTAGGGTCGTAGATAGCTACTATTCTTCTAGCTAATGTCTAGGTTATAATCTTTATACTATAGTAATCCTAATATTATATCTTTATCGTTACCTATATCTATAATGCTAAATATAATTGCTATAGTCTTCCCTGCTATAGTAATATCAATTGGTTTGGTCTCCTTATATACCTATTATATTAGAAACGGCCCCTTGACTATACTATACTTCTGCTTTATTCTCTAGGGTATCTATAGCTAATTTACAAGTGTTAGCGAAATCAGATTTATCTCTGCTCTATTATCTACTAGTACAAGTATTTCGTGTTATTTCCATTATACCGTTATCTATAATCGCTTGTCTTACTATCGTCATCTAAAGATTACAGCGATTTCCTATATTTCTACTAGGAGGTCTCGATATAATAGTTTCTTACGCTAGTTCCTCCTATACTACGCTACCACTTGCTGTTACACTGGCGTTAATGGTTTCTAGGCCCTTCGGAGGGCCCTAACCCGTTTCCTAGGTCAGTACTAACCTCTTCGATTATTCGGCTAATAGTAGCTTTGTCGATCGTGCTTATTTCTATAAGCTATTAAGTACTTGTAGCTTCTTACCATTAGGTCTGTTCTACTTTCTATTATATATACTATAGCTTTATCTGAAGCTCCCGAATCCGTGATTACTTTTCGTCCGCGTGATAAAGATAATCGTTACTCTAGCACGAGTCCTATATATCTTGTCCTATTCTGTAGTACCTAGGCTAGGCTCGTTTTAGAACTACTATAATACCTTCTAGATCGTAGGCTTCGATCTTCTAGAGCAATTTGGCTGCTCTATTTCCTATATCGTAGACCTATTCTATAGGGTAGAGGCTTCTGTCCTTATTTCCTTATTAGGTAGGCTAGTAGTTGTTCTTAAACTTGTTACAGAAATGATATTGGCATTCGTATACTATACATTGAAACTAGGGTACCTATATATATACTTCGTATCGTAGGTATAGTTATATAATGTTATCTAGGAGATATTAGAATTCTTTCCTAAATCCTTCCTACTATATATAGACTATAGGTACCTAAATACTAAGGTAGGAATGTTTTTTCTAATAGTTTTCCTATATACATTTGTCTTTTCTATAGCTTATATATATAAACTAGTACTCTAGGTTCTATATGTTATAGCTAAGTTACTAGTCATCGAAATACTTAGTATAGTTATTAGGTCTATTATATATCATAGGCTATTCTCCTTTGATAATTTCTACAATACGTTAGAGTTCCCTTATCTTATCCCTTATCTTATTACTCTATTAAGCGAGTCGAGTTAAGCGTCTATCCCATTTATATAGTTCCATATTAAGCCGGAAAACTTCATTACGGTACTATTCGATTCGTTCCTAGAGGAATAAAACATTAGGTCTAGGTCTATCGACTCCTTAGGTATTAGTTATCTACGATCTATCCTACCTCTATATAACTATAAAACCCTACTACCTCAAGGCTAGGAGAATCGAAATCGGTGGCGTATACTCCCCTATCATATCCTATTTAGTAATACCTATTTCTAGATCTATAATAACCAGTTCGGAGTATAGCGTCTATTCGTCTTTACCGTTACTATCGTATTTAGAACTATCTGTATCGCTATTCCCGTTTTTATAGCTTATAGCCGCTACTTCAACAATATCCCTAGTTTCGTCAATAACTATAGTTTCCTTTCCCGGAACTAGTTTCTAGTCTTTTTTTGGGCTTTGGCATTCCTACTTATAATGTCCTTTCTTTCTATAGTTATAGTAAGTAACGTTAGATTTATCTTTGGCTATCTTCTTCTTGTCTTACTTCTATACTATATCTATATCTATAGCTCTAGGGTACGTTCTATATATAGTGCTAACGTACGTTCGCTTTTTCTTATTATTAGCCTTAATTATAGTTCTACTTATTTGACCTCGTTTCTACTACTCTTATATATAGAGTCGATTATTAATTCTAATAGCCTATATAATATATTTATCTAGAGTTTTAGGCTAGTTATACTTATATAGCTTATCTTTAACCTTTTCCTTTAAGCCATTATAGAATAGTTATATTAACACTTTATCATTAAGCTAAGACTTAAGTATATCCTATCTAAACTATATAATATAGGAGGTTACTAACTTAGTCTATCAGAGATTAATAAGTCTTTCTTATATATAAATCTTCTTATCTTTATTACTAAAAACCTTCCGAAGCTCTTCTTTAAAACGGTCATAAGATCAAAAGACTACCTATATAAATATATCTTAGTTATCTTTATCCTCTTTAATAAGGTAGTCATTCTATATAGGCTCGAACTATCTAAGTACCTTGCCCTCTAGTCTCGTAGCTATATAGAGGACTTTGGCTTTGTCGTCCGGAAACTTATTATCATTAAGCCGGAAGTAGGATCAGAGGTTTGTTAGAAACCCTATAAGGTCCTCCTTAGTTCCTCTGTATTTACTAGGTAGTTCGATCTTGATATAGCTTGCTTTAGTATTCTCGAGCGCCTTGATTTTGGCGTAGGCCTTATTAACTAGTTTCTACGAATGCTTTTCGCCGTTCTCAAGTTCCTTAATTCGAGCTTAAGTAGCCTTATCTCTCTAGTCTAATTCCTAGATCTGCTATTAGAGTTAACTAAGCTAGGCAAGTAGCTATTCGGTTATAATATTAGTAGTTATATTAATATTAAGGTCGAAATTACCTTCGTCCTAAACTATAATAGAATAGAGGGAGTGATAGTAACGTGTGACGAACCTAACTTAGACTTCTTCTAAAAGGGTTTAGACGAAGGTAGGTTAAGTAGGACAAGCGTATAGGTCGTCTAAGGGATTTGGTAAAGCTAAAGGGTTTATAATAATACTAGAGTTATCTCTTATAGTAGTTAACGATACTTGGTATAAGTACTATAATTATAGGTTACTATTATTAGTAAACTCCTAGAGTCTATTATAACGAGTGACTAGCTAGCTATATATATATATAATTGTCTATCCCTCTTTAATAGTTATTATTAGTACTAGTTCTCCTTTTACTCTGTGATTCCGCGTTATCGACGGTGATATGTTATTATCACCGGTGAAGACTTTAGTCTTAGCGGTGATAATCTTCTGATTAGCCCGTTAAGTGATTAGCTGTCGGAATGTCCTATGTCCTAGCTATAGCCTGCTAGGCTGTCTATATGCTTATCTATAATAGACTAAGATAAGCGTATTAGTATAGGCTAGATTACCCTAGACTATTAAGAAAGGCTAGGTATAATAGCGTCGCCCTAAGGATAATCTTGCTAAGTAGATGTGGCCTCCTCTCTTTAAATAGTCTAGGCTAGAGGACCTTAAACTAGCGCCTAAATACCTGCCCTAGTTTATAGGCTAGGACGAGCTAGAGGCTAAGACTAAAGCCTAGTAGAGGCATTAGTAGTCTAAGAAGCGACTATCGCCTGAGGAGGATAGTAGGGCTAAGAGAGCAAGGTAATAGGAGGCTAGAAAGGAGGGCGTTTAAGTATCGAATTCGCTAGTAAGAGCCTTGGAGCGAATTTAAAGGGGAAGTATAAACTAGGGTAGAAACCTCTTAGTATAACTAGAGGGGTATAGGTTATAGATTTGTTTTTCTAGTTCTAAACAAGTTATATATATACTAGATATAAATAAGGGGTACCTATCTAGAAGGTACCAAGGGATAATAAGGATAGTAGATAGTTTTTATAGAATAGATTAATAATAATAGTAATAGGCTACTATTATAGTATTATTTATATAATAATAAGATTCTTCTTTTACTTGTAAGTTTGGCTATCTTTTTCTATATAGGTAGACTCTTTTATATCTGCCTAGAGGGGCGTTGTTGTCGCCGTCCCCGTGTCTATCGCTATCGCTATCCAGGAAGCTAGACTTTTCTGCTGTAACTACGAGTGCTTAAATATACTAGACACTTTGAGCTAACGCTCCTCTCTATCTAACTAGGCAGAGGTTTGGTCTTAGGGGTATATAACTGTTACTAGGAGAGGCTAGTACTAGTTTAGTAGATATCTATCTTTAGCTTATAAGGGTACTTAAGTACCTATTATAAAAGCTAGGCTAGCTTAAGTCCTTTAGGTACCTTATTAAGGAAATACTAGATAGCTATATTTAGAGGAATTTAAGTATCTTTCTTAACCTTTAGCTATTCCTATATTAATAGTAGGTTATCCTTTTCTTCTATCTAGATAGAGATAAACGATTTTATATATCCTAGAGTTAGCTATAGCTATTAAATAGGTAGCTTCTATTATCTATTATTTACTAGCTATCTAGATAGTTAATAAGGGTTAATATTACCTTATAGAGTCTTTAGCTTATCTATATATAAAGGATTATTAGGCCAATAGCCTAACGCTATCTAGGAAGCATTAAAAGTATATTAGAGTAATATTAGATATATTATATAAGTATAAACTATTATTATTATTATTATTAGTCCTATACCACTATGCTAATAAGTATACCAGAGCCTCTCTAGTTATATATAAAGGAAACTATACCTAACAGGCCAGATAAAAACCTCTGTCCCTCCTTTAACGCCCAATCCGGAATACTAATACACTACAAAGAAAAGGAGAAGTAGCTAGAACAGCCCTATAGAGGCCTTCCCTCCCGGTCTAGCCTCCTTATAAGGCGGTATTCCGGAAGCCTCCCTAGGTCCATCAGCCACTATAGAATCCTCCTTGCCAAACGATGGTTATAGGCCTCTATACCCTATGAAACAAGGTCTAGGTCCCTTTGTGACCGTATTTCCCAGGATTCCCACGTTCGGCTTCTTAGTAGGTTTAGGCACCAAATAACCAGGTACTTGACAGTCTCCCTTCCCTAGCTATAGGTATAGTAAGGGGTACTAACCCCTAGGACTTGAACCCTAAAAAGGAAGTCACAGAGGCTAATAGCCCCTATACAGGCCTATACTAATAGGGAGCTCTAGGCCTTCGTTAGGCCCTGGTGCCTTTATAGGCCTTCCCCCGTAAAAACTAGGCACGGGGGGTCCTTGTCTGATATACGCTATATCCTCCTACCGGCTTGGTCGGCCCTCTAATAGTTGCTCTAGCTAGCTACTACGGCTAGTTCTATAGCCTGTAGCCTTCTTTGTAGGGTCTATAAGGGGGGTTGACCCCTTCTATAGCCTTCCTAAACCCATTACCAGACTATCGACCTTGCTACCTCTAGGGCTATAGGCTTTGGCTCCTAGCCCCTTGCCCTGGTCCTTCTCTTCCGGAACCTCTGGCTAAGCCTATTATAGGCCTGTTGGATAAGAGCCCTCGTGGGGACCCGGGAGGCCCCTAGGCCTACTCCGGCCTATGGGAGTGGCTGGTCGAGTTTGGCTTCGAAGTCGGCTAGCCTCTTGTTAAGATAGAGGTCGAGGGGTGGTACCTAGGCTTCTGTCTTGAGGCACCGGGTAGGGGTAGCCTTATAGGCCCTAGTAACTACTTGGAGGGCCCTATATTAGGCCTTTGATAGTTCCCTAGCAGGGCCTTCCGGCTTGCCCCCTGGCTTGGTAGGCTTATAGAAGTTCGAGGCCCTATAAGCTAGGGCGCTATAGATATACTTAGTATAGACCTTGCAGGCCTATAGTAGGCTAGGGCCCTAGGTCTTTATAGCAAGCCTAGTTAGAGCAAACTCCTAGGTTTCTAGCTTCTTGGCTACCTTTATATAGTAGGGGCCCTACTATAGCCTCTAGTCTAGCCAGACCCCTAGGAATCTAGCCGACTTCAAAGGGGCTATAGTAGTAATACCCCCTCCAGGCTGTAGGAGCTCTAGCGGTTATGACCACTATTTCTAGCCCCTATTAAAGTAGATAAGTTTGTACTTTTCTAGGGCAAAGGCTATACCCCGGGTCCTTACCTACTATAGGCAAGCCTCCTAAGCCCTCTATAGCTAATCGTTACAGGCCTCCTCGGCCCTCCCGAAGGCTAGAAGGTTAGTATTATTGGCAAAGCCTACCAAACTGACCGTAGGGCTGGCCTAGCGAATAGCCTAGTAGAGGGAGGCTATATAGAGGATAAATAGTATAGGGGAGAGGGGTAACCCCTAGGGGACCCCGGCCCTCACTACTATATCCTCCATTTTCTGGCTATCGAAGTAAAGGATAGCCACCCTATCCCGTAGCCACTCCCTAACCTAGACCACTAACCACTTTAGGAAGCCCTAGCTCCGTAAAGTGGTTAATAGCCGGGTATAGTTAGTAGTATCGAAAGCCCCTAAGATATCGAGCTATAGGAGGGAGGTAGCCGCCTTATGCCTCTAAGCCTCCTAAACCTGGGCCGTAATAAGCCGGATAGCTAGTTTGGTAGACCTATATTCCTGGTTACCTATCTGCTTGGCCGGGAGAAGCCCGTAGGCCTCTATGACGGCCGTTACCTTCCAGGCGACTATAGCCTCTAGTACCTTGCCTACTATTAGTAGGAGCGCTATAGGCCTATAGCTACTTAGGGTGAAGTAGGCCTATAGGGGTTTACTAAGCTTACGGAGGACTACTATCTTAGCCCTTTTAAACCGGGCCGGGAAATAGCCGAGCCGTAAGCTCTCCGAGGCTAGTATAGCTAGTATCTGGTAGAGCGGCCGCCTATAGGCCTTTAGTAGGCCTATAGGGAGGAGGTCCTCCCCCGGGGCCTTCTACGGGGCTGCTCTAGCTAATACTACCCTAATATCACCTACCGTGACCTCCTGGCTTATTTCGAACTTCGGCTCCTAGTGGTCATTTAGATTCGGGTCGTTGATATCCGATAGGTCCGCTTCCAGGTTTGGAAAGAACTTATCGGCCAAGGCCCTAGCCTTCTATTAGTAGGTTATAAGCCCTCCTTTAAAGGCTAGGAGCTTTAGAGGGTCGACCGGTAGGTGGCTTTATAGCCTTGCCTACTGCTCTAGTCTCTATAATAGGTCCGGCCGGTTGGTTGCCTCCTATAACGTAGCTCTCTAGCTCTTGGTCTTTATAGCCGTAATAGTCTTAGCCTAGTCCTATAGGGCCTGCCGAAGTACCTCCTGTATATAGGGGTTTAGGGTATCCCTATAGGCCCTCTCTACCTCCTTAGCCCTCTTCTAGGCCTCCTAAACCTCCTTTGTCTACCATCGAGCTCGTTTACCATCTATACTAGCCTTCTTTGCTAGAGCCGAGACTATAGCTATTTCCTCGAGGGCCTCTATAAGCCTATCGAAGGCCTATAGAAGCTCCTCCGGGCCCTAGAAGACGGGCCTGGCTAGGGTCGATGCCTACCTACCGAGCTAGAGTAAGAGGTAGGCTACCTCGGCCTATACGACCTCCTCGTCTAGGCTCTTCTAGTCCTACCCTTTATTAGCCGGTATAGGCCTATTAGTCCCCTAGAGGGAGACATTTAGGGCCTATAGGTAGTGGTCAGACTTCCTACGTTCTATAATATCCCTATAGGTTGCTTCTAGCCTAGCTAAGGCCTAGAATAGGTCTATCGTAGAAGGCTGGCTGTATTGGTCCCCTTAGGGGGCCCTAGTAACCTAGCCGTATAGCGTTTGTAGGTCAAGGTCCTACTGGTCTATAAGGCTAAGGAGGTCCCTAGCCCCCGGGCTAAGCCTGTTAAACAAGTCCTAGACTAGGTAGTAGAGGTTAAAGTCACCTATAAGAACTAGGGGGTAGATTAGCCGAGGTAGGGCTAATAGGTCCTATAAGAGGGCCTGCTCCCCCTTGTTATTATAGACTGACCAGAGCTCGAACCCCCTCTCTCCTAGGGTCGGAAAGGTTACCCTATACTAGTTCTCCTCTGCCGAATAGTCCTATTAGCCGACCGGGAACCGTTTAGCCACTAGAATAGCCGCCTTGCCCTTCGGCTTGTAGACTAGGTGGTATTTCGAAGCCCGGGGGCAGTATATTGACCCTATAGACTAGTTAATCTACGGTTCCTAGATAGCTAGTAGGTCGTATTTAGCCTCCTCTAGTAGGACCTCGAGGGCCTGTTTGTTACCTTAGGTATTCTACTAAAGGACCTTAATTTATATTCGAGGTAGCCGGGGTAGAGGGCAAAGGTATAGTAGTAGTAGGCTCTATAGCCATTGCCCCCTTAGCTAGTTACAAGAGGGAAGGGGCTCTAGGCTATAGAAAGGAGATACGGGTCTGTTGGGCATCGAATAAGGCACTCCTAGCCACCTATTAGGCTAGGGTAGGCCTCCTACGGGGGCGTTTAGCCCTAGTTTAGTAGTAGTCGTCGTCCTCTAGCTAGCTACTAAACTCGAAGGTTACCTTCTGGTATGGTTACTCTGGTAGCTAGAAGGTTCGGGGTCTATACTAGTAGGCCTCCCTAGCCCTCTCCTAGGCCTCGACTTTCTTTAGGTAGCCCCTATACTAGGCTATATAGGGGCCCCTATAAGCCGTATACCTATAAGGGAGTTAGTTAGAGTAGGTAGGGCACTAGGCCTCCCTAGTCTTCCCTCCCTCGCTATAGGCCTTTACGCCATAACGGCTATAATGGGCTAGCTGCTAGTAGTACCGTTAGGTATAGCCAAAGCTCTAACACTTATAATACTGCCTTGGCTCTAGAGCATCCTAATAGGGTTTGTAATCTAGTACCTAGGTATCCTAGACTATGCCCTCGTTATAGGCCTTCCGGGCCTCTTCGAGGTCCTATAAGCCTAGGAGCACTATAGCCTACTTTCTTTACGGGCTCTTTAGTAGCCGGAATTTAACCGTTTCGATCGAGTGTAGGCCTACGGCCCCCTTGAAGTCTTGTTCGCTAACCCCCTGTAGCTCCTCCTTCCGGACTCCTTTAGCTAGGACTATAAAGGCCCTACCAACCTCTCTAGCCTCCTCTCCGAAGGCTATAGCCACCTATCGCTTATTAGCCGAATACTAATCCTTGGTAGCCTTATCTTTGAAGACCACCACTATATCCCTACTTAGGAGCTTCCTAGCCGCGACGGCTCCCTAACGGCTAGAGGCTCCGTTGACTGCTTAGACTATCTCGGCCGGGGTTCGGGCTTTGAGGTCCTCCCGTAGGCTCGCGTTCCGTATTATAACCTCCCGCGAGGCCCGTAGCGGCACTGCCTTAGCCGATGGTAGGCCTCCTTAGGGGCCTGTTACCCCCTATTGCGGCCCTGCGGCTACCTGCGCCTAGGTAGGGCAAGGGGTAGCCTTAAGGGCCTCTTTAAGCCCCTTTTTAACTTCCTCGGCTACGAGTTCCTATAGGTTTAGAACCGGGCCTATAATAGTAGTCGTAAGGCCCTATAAGAGCCTGTTGGCAAGGTCTAGTGCCTTGCCCCGTTTAGGGCTTAGTATAAGGTTGACTAGTTATATAATAAGACCCCTTAGCTCCTTGATATCCGGGGTAGGGTAGGCCTATAGTAGGCCCCCCTTTGATTAGCCCAAAGCTATAGGCCTCCCCACTTAGTGGCTTAGTGGTAGGCTTTAAATCGACGTTACGTTTAGGGGCGCTAGGTGGTCTGTGCGGTGAAAATTTTGACAGTCGTGCGAGGTACGGTCGGATTGTAGTCGGGTCTGGTTCCTACGCCTGCGATGCCTGTTGTACACCCGTAACGGCTTGCGTGTGGTTGAAAGTGGTGCCGTTAGATAGCGCTTTTCGAGAGCTTTCTAGCGATGGTAGTTTCGTGTGTTTTGGTAGGGTGTCCGTGAAGATGTAGGAGAGGCCTGTCTTCTTTAAGGTTTATAGAGGATAAATAGTATAGGGGAGAGGGGTGATGACAAATATAATAGGTAGAATTTCTATTAGAGTTTACCTTTATTATACTCTATAAGAAAGGTATAGAAAATATATAAGTAGATACCTTAAGTAGAAGACTAGACTATAGAAAAGGGAAAATGACACTATTACTACTATTACTAAACGAGTAACTAGATAGGTCACTATAATACCTAGTATAACCCCTTATAAATAAAGATAACCTAGTATAACTATTTATAGAATATTATATAATCTTTAGGGGAGAATAAAAGGATAATACTAAGTACTAAGATATACTAAGACCTAAAGTACCTAAGGATATAAAAGAACGAAATAGAAAACTTTAGTAT
The DNA here is from genome assembly GCF_042370625.1 of Thermothelomyces heterothallicus. NCBI lineage: Eukaryota > Fungi > Ascomycota > Sordariomycetes > Sordariales > Chaetomiaceae > Thermothelomyces > Thermothelomyces heterothallicus. The sequence goes on along the minus strand of NW_027192588.1, from coordinate 461,823 downwards.
TATAGTAAGGTATATATATATAAGGACGACAAGTAAACGGAAATGATCTAAGAACTATATAAATTATAACTTAGAGGATATAAGGATATTACCAAGATAATTACCTAAGTCAAACGACATTATAACTTCCTATAACTAAGTATAAGAGTTAAGGAAGTTATATAGAACTATAATATCTATAACTATAGTAAGGTAGTACGATATAAGCCTTATAAATTACTTTAACCATTATTAATGGCCGAAAACTATAGAGTTTAGTTATAATAGACTTTATTACGAAGCTACTAGAGTCTAAGAATAGAGCTATAGGAGTAATCTATAATAATATCCTTACTATAGTAGACTACCTAACGAAATAGGTATACTTCTTTCCTTATAAGGAATCCTAGATAGCTAAGTAGCTAGTAGAAGTAATCTACTAGTAAGTTATAGTAGTATATCCTTAGCTATAAGGATAGATTATAGACTAAGATACGAAGTTTATATCGAAGTTTTAGTAAGCATTAATATAACGTATAGCTATTAATCGTAAGCTATTAATAGTATATTATTTATAGATAGATAGACAAATAGAATAACTTAATTAAGTTATAAAACAATACCTCTACTCCTATATTAACTACTAGCAAGATAATTAGGTTATATTACTAGCTATAGTATAGCTTATATATAATATAATACTAACAGAAACTACCAAAGTCATACCATTCTTTATAAACTATAGATATAAAGTAGACTTATATTAAGGACTAGAAGTTATTATACTATAAGTAATAATCAAGGTAGGACAAATATATATATTATATAAAATGCTAAAATAGGAACTCGAGTTTATTAAAATCAGAATAAAGTACTACTATAATAAATATAGGCTTGAGGGACCTTACCCAGAGAAGGAAAACAAAGTCTACTTAATTTTATAGAACTTATAAACCAAATAACTAAGTATAAAGCTAGACTTTAAAAAGATTAGACTATTTAAGATCGCTAAACGAATCTTAATATCTAACTATCGACTATTATTACTATTATCTATATAACTATAGATAGATATTTTTTATATTTTACTTCTTAAACTAGTACCTAAGAATACTAAACTTACTATAAACATCGAGGCAGAAGACGAAGAGGAAGAATAGGACGTCAAAGCAATCCTAGACTTACGAATCATTAATAGAGAACTATAATATCTAGTTAAATAGCTCGATTTCGGACTAGAAGACAACTTATAGGAACTAATCAAGAACTTAAACTACCCTAAGAAACTAGAATAGTTCTATTAGTAGAACCTAGATCGACTAAAGGCAAATCTAAGACTAAATTGAAAATAATACCCTAGTTAATAATATTAATACTATTATTAAGCTATATATCTAGAACCGCCCCTAATTCCTACTATTCTACTACCTCTAATTTGTCTAAATTTAACAAACCCTAAGTAACTATATCTACCCCCTTCTCTACTAAGAACTCTCGTTATTTATAGACCTAAGTCAGATAGGCTAATACCTTAGAAGCCTTATACTAATACTCTTATAATAAGGCCTTAGCCTCCTTCTCCTTAGCCTTTAAGCGATACTACTTATATATATTATTATTATTATTATTAGTCCTACACCGTTATATTAATAAGTATACTAGAGCCTCTTTACTTATATACAAAGGAAACTATGCCTAATAGGCCGGATAAAAACCTCTGTCCTGCCTTTAACGCCTAATCTAGAAAACTAGTACTATAGAGAAAAGGAGAAGTGGCTAGAATAGCCCTATAGAGGCCTTCCCTCCCGGTCTAGCCTCCTTACGAGGCGGTATTCTAGGAGCCTCCCTAGGTCCATTAGCTACTATAGAACCCTCCTTGCCAAACGATGGTTACAGGTCCCTATACCCTATAAAACAAGGTCTAGGTCCCTTTACAACCATATTTCCTAGGATTCCTACGTTCGGTTTCTTAGTAGGTTCGGGCACTAGATAACCAGGTGCTCTATAGTCTCCCTCCCTTAGCCATAGGTATAGTAGGGGGTACTAACCCCTGGGACTTAAACCCTAAAAAGGAAGTCACGGAGGCTAATAGCCCCTATACGGGCCTATACTAGTAGGGAGCTCTAGGCCTTCGTTAGGCCCTAGTACCTTTATAAGCCCCCCCCCTATAAAAACTAGACACGGGGGGTCCTTGTTAGACACGCGCTATATCCTCCTACCGGCTTAGTCGGCCCTCTAACGGTTGCTCTAGCTAGCTACCACGGCTAGTTCTATAGCCTATAGTCTTCTTTATAAGGTCTATAGGGGGGGTCGACCCCCTCTATAGCCCTCCTATACCTACTACCGGACTATCGACCTTACTACCTCTAGGGCTATAGGCTTTAGCTCTTAGCCCCTTGCCCCGGCCCTTCTCTTCTGGAACCTCTGGCTAAGCCTATTATAGGCTTATTAGATGATAGCCCTAGTAAGGACCTAGGAGGCCCCTAGACCTACCCTAGTCTATAAGAGCGGCTAGTCGAGTTTGGCTTCGAAGTTAGCTAGCCTCTTATTAAGATAGAGGTCAAGGGGTAGTACCTAGGCTTCTATCTCAAGGTACTAGATAGGGGTAGCCTTATAGGCCCTAGTAACTACTCGAAGGGCCCTATATTAGGCCTTTGATAGTTCCCTAGTAGGGCCTTCTAGCTTACCCCCTAGCTTGGTAGGCTTGTAGAAGTTCGAGGCCCTATAAGCTAGGGCGCTATAGATATACTTAGTATAGACCTCGCGGGCCCGTAGCAGGCTAGGGCCCTAGGTCTTCGTAGCAAGCCTAGTTAGGGTAAACTCCTAGGTTTCTAGCTTCTTAGCTACCTTCGCGTAGTAGGGGCCCTATTATAGCCTCTAGTCTAGCTAGACCCCTAGGAATCTGGCTAACTTCGAAGGGGCTATAGTAGTAGTACCCCCTCTAGGCTGTAGGAGCTCTAGTAGTCACGACTACTATTTCCGGCCCCTGTTAAAGTAGATAAGCTTGTACTTTTCTAGGGCAAAGGCTATACCCTAGGTCCTTACCTACTATAAGTAGGCCTTCTAAGCCCTCTATAGCTAATCGTTACAGGTCTCCTCGGCCCTCCCGAAGGCTAGAAGGTTAGTATCATTGGCAAAGCCTACTAAACTAACTATAGGGCTAGCCTGGTAAATGGCCTGGTAGAGAGAGGCTATATAGAGGATAAATAGTATAGGGGAGAGGGGTGACCCCTAGGGGACCCCGGCCCTTACTACTATATCCTCTGTTTCCTAGCTATCGAAGTAAAGGATAGCTATCCTGTCCCGTAGCCATTCCCTGACCTAGACTACTAACCACTTTGGGAAGCCCTGGCTCTGTAAAGTGGTTAGTAGCTAGGTGTGGTTAATAGTGTCGAAAGCCCCTAAGATATCGAGCTATAGGAGGGAGGCAGCTGCCTTGTACCTCTAAGCCTCCTAAACCTGGGCCGTAACAAGCCGAATAGCTAGTTCGGTAGACCTGTGTTCCCGGTTACCTATCTGCTTGGCTGGGAGAAGCCCGTAGGCCTCTGTGACGGCCGTTACCTTCCGGGCGACTATAGCCTCTAGCACCTTGCCTACCGTTAGTAGGAGCGCTATAGGCCTGTAGCTACCCGGGGACTACTTATATATAATATAATCTATTATAATATAATTAGCGATATACCCTTATAAGGAAGCTAAAAACCTATAACAAGAGACTAGAACGCTAGAACCATTATAAGTATAATTATAATATATATAAGCCTTATAATACTAAGATTTCTTAATCATTTTATATACTTGGTTATACTCTATATAATAGGAATATATTATTACGATAAATCTATAATCAGAAATAAACTAAGCAAGGTACTCCTAATAAATAGGCACTTAGGATCTATATATATTAACTAGTATAATTAGTAATATAAGGGATAATAAGGAGTTAGAGGGAAAAGTATATATAAGGACTATAAGGGTTAATAGAACTATTTAAAATAGCCTATAAGGGCTTTGAGGTCGAAAGCCTTAAAGGGAGGGTATTATATTTTAGAAATATATATATAGATACTACCTAGGCTATTAATATAAGTAGACTAATTAAGCTAAGAGGATAGAAGGACTAATTACTATATAAGAGGCATTATAATTACTATACTTACTAGTAATCAAGGTAATTACTACTATATACTTACTTATAATCACTATAATTAGGAGTAATCACTAGGGTATATATATATATATGGATAGTTACTTGTTAAGGTAGACTCTAGGAATTTACTAGTAATAGTAACTTACAATTATAGTACTCCTAATAGTATCGTAATACTATAAGAGATAATTCTGTTATTATAAACCCTTTGGCTTTACCAAACTCCTTAGACGCTCTATATACGTACTTCCCGCTTGATAACCTTCGTCTAAACCCTTTTAGAAGAAGTCTAAGTTAGGTTTGTTATAAGACGGTGGTGATGATAGATATAAAGATAGTAACGACGATGCCCCTCTAGATAGATAGAAAAGAGTCTACCTATATAGAAAAAGATAGCTAAACTTATAAACGAAAGAAGAACTCTATCCTTATATAAACAAGCCTATAATAGTACCTATTACTGTCAACGTTGTTATTCTGTTCTGTACAAACTGTCTATAGTTACTTTCTATCTCCTGGTGCCTCTTAGATAGGCACCCCCTATTTATGTCTAGTGTATATGGTATAACTTATCGGAATTGGAAAAACAAATCTGTAACCTGTGGCCCTCTGGTCACACCGAGAGCTTCCTACCCTAGTCTAATATTACTTGTTTCTCTCCTTTATAGATAGCTTAACAAGTCACTTTTCAGACCTTTAAGCCACCTGCTACAAAGCTCTCCCAAAAGCTTACTAGAGCATACCACTGCATTCGACACTTAGGTACCGGCGGTGAGGCCGGGCCACTCTTGCAAACAATGGTCAATTCCCCTGCCACCAAGTCATTGGCCGAAACTGTCTTACCTTCCCAGAAGTTGGGGCGCTGACCTAATGAGGCTCGCGTAGTTACCTGATTTATAAAGCTTGAAATCAAAAGTGCTCCTATCATACAGCGGTATTGAGATCCTTTGGCCTTGCAGCCACGCCGTAAAGTGAATACAAGATCACCTAAGGTTGAGACGTGAAACTAATTAATCTAACTGCTGCTCGTACGTATATAATTACCAGGTAGTAATTACCTGATTTCCTCTAATTATACCTACCTATCAACTGTACATATACGATGATACCTTCAAAATTCTTCTTGCATCGGCACTCCATGCCTGTCAGCGCAAGTGTACGGTGACACCCATAGATCCTCTGGGGAAAATGCGTGCGGCTCTGTCCCAGGTTCTATCTAAATATGTCAGTCGTCTTTGCGTCCAAGACTCCTGGGCCATGCGGAACGGTTTCCTAGGGGATGCTGTTGCCAGGTACTGTCCCCGCGCAAGGAGTCGCGGTAAGAGTCACCAGAGGGTCATGGTACAGAGGTACCTATAGTTAAGCCTCACGCACAGGCCGGGAACATTTCCCTAGCTGCGGAGCAGATTCCCAAACGACTGACAAATAAAGGCATCACTGATCATTGTCATTTCAGTGGCCGCGGGTACGGTGGACTACTTCATATCCATCATCGTTCGCCTCGGACATGCACTGGAAAGCATCATCCCCCTCCGACACCGCGCCCGCATCAGTCGTCGAGAACCTGCGCCCCTGCACCCCATGGTTGTCCGGCGCGATGTCCAGCGTGATGGCTGGCCAATAAACGTCGCCCATTTGCTGTCCGTACGCTTCCGGGTGTGAGTAGGCACCTTGCGATCCCAGAGGTAGGACGGCAGAAGCGTCTATTGCTCCCCGGCCCGCGAACATGGCACTGAGATCAGCCCAGAGGTTGGTTTGTGCCAGCCGGGTGCTTTGGTCCAAGTGGGCTCTTGAAGTGCCCTCCATGCACTGACCTTGGCAACCGGACTCTAGCTGGATCTGCAACCGCGGCGCCGGCGTTGCGATCATCACGGATTGGCTTCCCTGGACGGCCGCTGTACCGCCGCCGCCAAACCGCAGTTCTGGCACCGTGGTTCCAGCGCCATCAATCCCACGGTCAGGGTAACCGTTGTTGGGAGGCACATTCCCTAATATGTGTGGTTGCGTCTCGGTCACTGAGGGCTGCCCAAGGCTTTCCGGCATGTTGGTGCGGTCCGAGGAGGCAGCAAGAGTTGAGATGTTGTGGTCTGAATGCCCTGATCCCTGTGGTCGGAGGCCGTGTCGCACCGGGGATCGCCCGCTTGCCACCTGCCGCGCCGCCTGGATGCGTGCTCGTCTGCGGCTGTACGACATGCCACAAGTCTTGAGGCGGCAAGCTTCAAAGACTGTGTCGATATAGTTCTTGAAGGCGTCGAACATGGGCTGAATGTTGCCAGTGTGTCCTAGTACCTCGTGGATCCGCTGCCACAACAGACTCGTGGAGTCGTCGGTATAAAACTGGGCATAGACCTCATCGAGTTCGGTGGGAGGCACAAAGTCTAGATTCGCTTATCGTTAACCCACACAGCCCAGGAGGAAAGAAAAAAAGGAAAGAGAGGGGAATGAGAGGGGAAAGAACAGAAAAAAAATAAAAACTGCATGGCTCCCAGGGGAAAGGCGGGGAGGGGAGGGGAGGATCGGGCCATACCTGGCTCGGGTATCTTGGCATCTCCGGGGAATAACAGTCTCCACAAGCTCTTCCAGTCATCGATTTTGCCGTCCGCCTTGCGTTCATTGAGGACCTCTTCGATTCCGGATGTGATGCCATCTTCCGGATCCGCTCTGGACGGCGGCTCTTGGGGGTCGCAGATCTGGTCCCTAGAGACCGATATATGTGCTTCCAAGGCCTTTTTCGATTTTATAGCTCGCCTGCAGCGCTGGCACGTGAATGGCCAGAGCTCTCTTTGATTGTGTGAGGTCTTCACATGCCGTCTAGTAGTTCGTTATTCAGAGGGTGCCCTCAGGATGTTTCGAAAGAGAGAAGGGGTGGGGGTGTGGGTCAAGGGTCTTGAGAGGGGTCGTCTTGGACGTATCGATCAGGACACTTACTTGAGCTGAGACATATTCAGAAACGACATTACTGCGCAGCTCTGAAAGTCCCGGACATTGAATCGCACCGGGTTCCTCTTACGGAAGGGGCAGCTGAACTCCGCGGTGGCCGGCCGGTGGTGGGTTGGCGAAACCTTTTGGCGTTTTCCACCTCCATCAGGGCTACCGCCGCCAGAACCGGCGCCGAGGCCGTCACCATCATGCTCATAAACATTGTAACGTTTCCGGCCACTGTTCCCGTTCGCATGGCAATCACCATTCCCATTGCTTGTATCAAAACCGTCGTCAGCGCCTCTTCCCGGCCAGACGGGATCGCCGCCAGAGTCCGCCGTGCCCAACGTCGATCTGCTGGCTCCCAAGTGGGTGTCGGCAAGGCCGCTCTGAAGGACGATGCGGGAGAGATCATCCAGGCAGTGACCGACTGACTCGTAGACCATCGGCGCCGAGCCGGCAAGAACCATCTCGTGCAGGGGAATAGCAAACGCCTGCTGGAGCACCAGGTCACAGATCTGGTGAATCATGCTGTCATCCGGCCCGGAGGCTCGCCGCCAAAAACCCTCGTCACACGAGTCTGACATCCCGGTGCTGCAACAGGAGGCACGTCGCTCTTGAGGGTTGTTTGTGCCCCCTGATGCTTCAGCCCCCTCTCCCCGGGAAGTCGGTGCGTTGTCCACATCGGCATCCAATTCGTCTCCTGAAACCACGCTCGGCTGAGCTGCGTCCTCGACTGGCTGCAGACTCGAAGGCGGGGATATCCCGCCTGCTCTGTGAGCAGAGTCGTTGCCGTCCTGGCCATGCCCGTCGCCTTGCGACTTGGCAACCGCTGCAGGGCTTGGTTCCCGACAAGACGGTGACGGTCCATACTCCGCGTCAGGCACAGTGAACCGACCGAGGTTTGACTTCCGCAAGCGCACCTGTTCCACTCGACGGTGCCCAGGAGCTAACTCATCGGGAAATGAACTGGGAGAGCAGTCGTCCAGAGTGGAAGGTGGCCCCCGTATTATTGTCAGGCGCCTCCTGGATGCTAGAGCACGAGGGAAAAGGCTCGAGCGCCTTGGTGGTGTTGCGCTTGTCTCTGCCCCGGAGTCAACGCCTTCCGAGTCGTCAGCACAAGGGGCGTCTGTGCTGTCAAAGTCGGTCAAGTCGGTGGCTGTCGATCCCGCAACCGACCAGCCGGTATTGCTTCGTTGCAGAGCAAGGTTGGAGATGCAACTCTCATCGGTATCTCGTCGCCGGCGCTCAGAACGGATCCTTATTACATCGGAATAGGAGCTCCGGTCCTTCAAGTCTCTCTCTTGAGAGGCGAGGCTCGGGTTATTGAAGTATTTCGTTAAGAATGGCTCAGGTCCATAAATGCTCTCTCTCTGGAGACGGTGGTGCTCGCTGGCTGCAGATTTCTCTCTCTCTCTAGGGGCGGTGATGCGGCTGGGTTGCTCCATTGGCGCAGCAGTCGACAGCGCAGGCGAAGATCGGGATTGGGAACCTTTTTTTTTTCTGTTGGGCAAAGCGACCAGGTTCGTCCCCAGGTGTGGCCAGTGGCGTTGTTCAATACTCAGAGCTCAACGTGCCGGGAACTCGCTTTGTATAACAAGGCGACGGGAACGATAAACGTGCGCAGAGGGTCGCCTCCTCTCCCTCACAAATCCCTAGGCTGAAGCCAAGCAAAGAGCTGTTAGCAGGCTGCCGTCCACCTTCCATCCCAGAGAGTGGAGATTCAGCCCAGCCCAGCCACGGAGTGGTGCATCAGGCTGATTGGCTGTGGTGGTTAACTATGCTGGGCTCTGTTCTGCGCTGTAGCGGCGGAGCTTTGGACTTCCAGCTGGTGGCCTGCAGTGGTGTTGGTTCTAAACTTCCCGTCCAGGGGTTGCAGGGCCGGCCATTGGCTCAGGCTCAAACTCGCGAGCACCAACTTCAAGCCTCCCACCACACCTCAGCACGCCCAAGCTTGTTCTTGGGACTGGGCTGATGACTGGGCTGATTCACCATACCATTCATTGACCATTAGCCTCTACAACCCCAACCTTCTCACATCAATCACACTCTGCCACTGTCAGATGAGATTTCGTGGAGCCGGATCTGCAGGAACAATTCAAACGTCTTCGCTGCCTGAACCAGCAGGGCGGGAACCTAATGCGGAGGCGAGCCAAGGCGAGAGTCCCATTGTCTCGTTGTCCTGCATATCGTCGGCTCCAGGCAGGCGCACGCCGGTGCCAGGTAGGGTAGGCAGGCAACCATGCCGGGCGTGATCAATCCCGTCTCGAGCCAGACATTCTCTATCCAACGAGAAGTGAAAGCCTGCCATAATTGAATCAGACGGAAAGGGGTGGGTTGAGACTTTGTGCTACGGTCCGTGCGGGCAGTCGAGGCTCCGGTGTTGGGGGTTCTTTCGGATGGTTGAAGCTTATCAGGAATGGTTTGACTTGGGGAAGAACACCCCCGGGTGCAACTGAATATTAATTACATTGGGGCCTGAGTTGTCGGTTCTGTCCATATCTTAGTCATCTACTAATTACGTAGGCCTGCCGTGCCCACTAATTAACTATCAACCAAGCCATTCCCTTCTAACTGCGGAAGGAATTCCCTGCCATTTCTAGGAAAGGTACCTTACTGTCCCCCGTTATGCCAAGGTCAGGCACTGTACAGTACGTACCTGAGGTACTTCGTACGCAAAGGTTGCGGTATGTGGTATATACGGATTACATTAAGATATCTGTCAATTGAGATCGAAATGAGGCCGCCCACAGGCACCTGCGCTGCTCCCAGGCGTGTTAGTTATTGTGTGGCGCGTGGCTGGTGGAATTCCCCTCTGCTGAGCCACAGCTTCCCAAGCTTCCAGTGCCACGAGTGTGGGACCAAGCCTCCCGCTCGCAATGCGACATCACCAGCTCCACGCCATCTCAAACTCAAAAAGAGAAGCAGTACGACGAAGTTCACCCGATCCCTACATCTAAACAAGTGGAAAACAGTGTCATCCTTCTTTATTCCGCCTTTTTTTTCCCCATCTCAGAGCTGGCCGTCGACGATGCCGATGAAGTTTTGCGCCGAGCGCAGCAAGGCAACAACAACCACCCCGCCTTGTGCGATGGCTCACGGAGCCCCGCCTTTTTTTCAGGACGGTTCTCTCCCGCCCTCCCGAGGAAAGCTAGGGACAAATGGCATCGCCACCCAGAGACAGCAGGCAGGGCATCCTGACTGCTCAGGTATTTGCCAAGAGCGCATCCAGCAACCCATTCAACGCCCTCAAGGCCACGCGAAGGGAGCTGGTGCTGCCATTCAGGGCGTTTCCTTGTGGGTGTGAACCTTGGCCTTCAGACTCGGGCCTCAAATTTCATCTCGCGCATTCTGCCAGCCGTGCTTTACGTTATTAACATCCCGGGACAGGGTGCCGAGAGTACGACTGAGTGTATACCTACCTAACCCGAGGTACCTTAGTTAACTACGGTCTGTAACTTCTTTGCGGTGTTGTACGGATTACGGATCCATATGCTGGAGAGAGGGACCTGGAGTGGGGCGCCAAGCATCAGAAGCTTGCCTGCCCAATGCTCCGCAGCTGCGGTACGTCAAAGCTCTGGCGCAACAGCGACGGAACCTTTACGGGTGCAAGCAATAGCAAGTCGTCTCTGCCTCTGAATTTTTGCCTCGTCAACCACCAACTCTCAACCGCGACCCGAGCCACCATTCCAAAACCATCTCCAAAACCATCCACAAACTCCACCACGTCAACGCGAAACCCTCAACGTCGCGTCATCAGCATCGAATCCGCGCACCACGCGACGAAATTTTACAAGAGCATAATATCCAACTCCTTTCTTCAGAGTCGAACCACCCCGCGCATCCGCGTGCATCTCAGCAATGGCCGGCGGAAAGGGCAAATCATCGGGCGGGAAGAGCTCCGGGGGAAAGACGTCTGGTGTCGAAGGCCCCAAGAAGCAGCAGAGCCATTCGGCGCGCGCTGGTTTGCAGGTATGTTCCATCACTGCAGAGCACACCTTTCTAGACGCGCCTGTTCCGCTCGGAGCGCAAAGCCGTCGAAGCGCCGCTCTCATTCACCAGTCTGGCCCGCCACCCCCACGCGTCTCCCCTTCATTCTCCGTCGCTATAGTTCATTAGATTGCACGCGCCATCGTCAGCTACCCCCAACATATCTGGCTAGTGCCAGCCAGCGCCGTACGCTCACGGCGACGGACACGGGGCCGTCGCGAGACCTGGCCACAGCCGCGATAAGCCCCGCAGCTAACGCCTAACAACAACACACGCTCCCTTGCTTTATTATGTCAAATCCCTTGCTAACGGAGCGCGTTCCAGTTTCCTTGCGGCCGCGTCAAGCGTTTTCTCAAGCAAAACACGCAGAACAAGATGCGCGTCGGCGCCAAAGCAGCCGTCTATGTCACTGCCGTCCTGGAGTATCTCACCGCCGAGGTGCTTGAACTTGCCGGGGTAAGTCTGAATCTGATAAGCGCGCCGTGGAATTCTGGGAACAACAAGCCAACCCCTTGATGTCGTTCCCGTACCTGTCTCGTCTGCTGCTGGAGCTCTGGCTAACCCGCGATCTCTCCCCTCTCCCTCATCCAGAACGCCGCGAAAGATCTCAAAGTCAAGCGTATCACTCCTCGCCATCTTCAACTCGCCATCCGTGGTGACGAAGAGTTGGATACACTGATTCGCGCCACCATCGCTTTCGGAGGTGTTCTGCCGCACATCAACCGCGCCCTTCTCCTCAAGGTCGAACAGAAAAAGAAGGCCAAGGCCCCCGAGGCGTAGGCACCGGCGTGGCAGACGCGAGTTTCTCAGTCACGTATTCGATAATGATGTTTGGCGGAATGGCTTGGTAGTCGTCTTGTTTGCTTCCAACAACCTTGGGCCCTGTCGCCCGCTCGGTCCTGATTTCTTTTCATACCGCGACGCGGCCCCTGATAAGGCAGGGCGAGAGCTGCTGCACCCGTTCAGGCACTCCTGCGGTGCACGGGCACAACATCGTGTCCGATGAGGGAATTTTGAGCCGAAGCAAGGCTGGCGTTGGTCTGGGGGTGGGGCATTGTGCCGAGGGAACAGCAGTCTTCTCGTTGGTTCGACCATTTGTTTTCTTTTCTCTGCGGGAGGGTTCTGATATCTGTAACAAAACACGGTTTTTGTCTCTTCTTGGGGTTTATGGGCTGAGCAAGGCTGGTCTACGTAACGCGTGAGTGGGGTGGGAATGGGAGGACGCCGGGCCCGACCGCGGTCTCACACAGGCGCCCACTTGCTTGGGCGAGACAGAGCGATGGGGTTTGGAGAAGGTCAACAGATAGGATGTGATTGCTCTCTTCGTTATCAGGGCCGGCGGTTGTTTCTGCAGTGCTCCTCTTTCTTGCGCCTTGTGTATGTGGCGTTACCGGCGGGAAGTGTCTCGGGACTCAGATGGCGAACCCGCCCTTGGGTACTTCCTTCATCGCTGCCGTTGCTGCTGCAGCCTTCATGCAGAGGGCCCCGTTGGGAAGCTCCCCTGGAGGAGAACCCTGCTCATTTGCCTGATGTGTAGCATTCGCAGGCTCCCTCACTAGGCCCTCTAGCGTGGGCTAGTTGGTTGTGGCTTGTTCTTCGACGTGTCCCCTGCCAACTTCCCCTTCCTCCTCCTACTCCTTTTCGGCCAGTTGGTATCTGCGGAACCAGAGTCACCCTCGTTTTTCCCCTCGCAATCTTCCCTTTTTCCTCTCCCCACCCTCCTTTCCCGCCTCCTCCTCCACCGCTGCCGCCGCCCCTTTCGCCTCGCAACTTTCCCCGCACCGTCCGTTCTCACTGATCTGTTGTGTCTCGTCATGCATTCGACTCGCTAAAGAGGCCTCACCTTCACTTGGAGGGCGTGTCCTGCGCTTGACGAAGGCTCTGTGCAGGCTATGAAGGCACTCCGATGGGAAGTCACAGTGGAGCGAGCAGCTGTGCTGCCCCGAGACGTACATATTCTCCTTGCGGCGCCTCACTTGCTTCACCGTGGCCCTGGAGAGTGGTTGCCAGGCAGCGCTCCGCGAATCGCAGTCGTTACCCGAGCGGCTTTCCGTGGTTACTAAACCCCACGTTGCAAAGGTGTCATGGTCCATCGTCCCGTCATCGGAACCTCTCTTCCTCTTCCCAGAGCCATTGATACTTTCACGTCCTGGGCCTGCCGTGTTGGCCACGTCCGAGAGCGTGTGAGCATCCCGAGTGGCAGCGACAGAGCGGCGGTATGAGCCCCAGACCGCCCAGCCAGTGTAGTCAAACTCGGTGCTACAGTATGATGAATCTCTCCCCTTCTCCTTCTGCCGCCGCGTTTCCGGCTGTGATTTCTCAAATGTCGTTGGTGTGCAGAGATAGTGGCTGCAACCCAGGCACCGCCGAGTGGCAGCTAGGGGATACTTAGATCCGCACTTGTGGCACGCCCATGTCCATGGATATGGGATCAAGGGCGGCGGTAACAAATTTGAGAAGACGGATGGAAATGCAAGGTGGGTTTCGTGGGTTGTCGATTGCGTGGAGTATTGTTGTGTTGAGGCTGCCGAGAGTGTGTCGCGGCCCTCGTTAGACTGATCCACGGCGTTGGATTCTGTCACAAGCATAGCCGAGCGGCTTCCGGTATCACCCTGGTGTTCTTGCTCTGGCCGGGGACTTTTCGACATGTATCTGCCGCCCATGGTTCTCTGAGCATGTCGAAGTCAATGAGTAGAATCGACAGCGAGGATACACAATAAAGCTCGTGTGCATGTCCCCGGAGTGCCTGCGGCGTTGACATTGAGCCCGAAAGCGAGGCCTGGTTTCAGCCTATTAAGTACACTGGATCTTACTAGAGTCATTGTGAGAATATAGAACAGGTCAATGGAAACGGTAATACTCTTTGTTCCAAGGAAAGAAATCTGCCCATTCTCCGCGTTCTTTTTTGTTGCCGGATCAAAATAGCACCGGCAATCCTCGGGCACATTAAGACAAAGCGTTCCTTAAGGAGAAAGGGAGCCTTTATATCAGGCACAACATTGTTCCAGGCGTCACCGAACCCAGCGACCTCGATCTAGCCACCCACTTCAGCATCCATTTAGGTCCGAGGTCAAGACATTCCCGGTTAGAGTTGTCGACCGATCTCGAATAGTATCAGCATTGAGGCGAAACCGAAGCGTACCTAGGGTAGGTACCCAAGCAATGTCCGTTGGGAACAATAACAGTAGCCATTGAATGCCTGCTGAAGTTCTTGGCACCTTGATGCTCAATTAAAGTACCCGAGTTTTTGCAGGATACGGCATGTCTAAGTTAACTCCTTAATACCTTGTGACATGTCATTGAAAGGCTAGCGGAACCCAATAGTATGTAAATATTATTCGCTGATTCCTTCCGTGTCCCACCATCGAGAATCTAAGGTCCAGCAGCTCTGGAATACCACGTGATGAATTCTTATGGTTCCCTGATTTTGCCTGCTAGGTTTTAATTATCTGGGTAGGTACCTAACCAAGGTAGTTCCAATTCATGCTGTTGTTCTGTGCGCCACCTCAAGCACTCCCCAGGTATCTTATTCGAAGCTGGTGATGACACCCGCTTCCGACATCGTTGCTCCGTCTCCCTCGGGTCTTAAACTTGTGGTGATGCAGTAGTGCTAATGCGCTGCCGACTAATTATTATCGCACTTTAGATAAGAATAGGCAACAGCGTGATTGCATTATCGAAGCTTTGCTACGGAATGCCACACAAAAATGCAATGGCTGTTCCTCCTGCTCTAAGTTGTCACTGTGCGTGTTTGGGTAGAACTTTCTCCAAAACCTCATCTGACCGCAACTGAGTCTAGCAACCCGCTGAACGCGCGACAGGAGATATAATCAGGCGGTTACCTACCTACCAAGTACGTAAGAACACCCCTACGGATATATCTTACAGCGGGCCTATTATATACTTACCTAGACATTACCTTTGTAATCCCGAGTAGTGGCTCAGAACAAGGTACCTTGGGTGCCTGCTTTGTCACTGCATAATATTTCTATACTGTGCTCCATACAATATATCCAGAAAGCACAGTGCTTGATGGTATGCTAGGTGTACTATACATCTGTCCACCTACAGGTAGTTATATACCCCATACTAGGGATGCACCTATACAAATAGGTTATTGGATAAGCATAGACACTACCAATCTTTGCATTACAGCACTATCAAATAGCTCAGATTACATGCTTACCGCGCCAAGGGCTCATGCGGATGGGCATGCTGCATGCGTGCTAGACAACTTATTACTAGGCACCCGGGGTATGGTGTAGATTTGTGGAGAGTTTTAAACGAGCCGAACTTCTCTAAGAGAAGGAAGGGTAGGATTGGTATTGCCGGGCTGCTGGGTGCACGGGTTCCTACACTGGCGTGGGTCAAAAACGGATATCTGACTCTACCGTGGGTGGAAGTCGACCGCTTGGTTGTCCGATGCCTTGATCGTCATTCCATCGGACTCGATCATGTGTTCACGGCTCCAATCGTGACGAGGTTATAACTTTTCACATTGCCGAAATTGGTCTCTAATTAAGTCAATTAGGGATTTTTGGCAGCGCAAGGTCTGGACTGTATAATACCCCGTAAGTCAGCTTTCAGTTGACTCGAAGTCGAGCGACAAATGAGAACTTACGGCAGCCTTGTGTGTACGTGTCGAACCAGGAGTATAGCCTTGCACCATATATCATGATATCACTCGGATTCGGGATACGTAGGGCCCAAGATGAATCACAGGTTTCTCCTGCGCTGCACCTGTAGGCAGGGTCGCCTGCCATGGCTCCAACCGCGTTCTTGAACGGGCTGGGAGGATTAGGGGTAGGCTGGAAATACGGCGACTCAGTCTGGATCATCGATGCGACCACTTTCTTGGCGTTGAAGAACTCGTATTGGTAGAAGACAGCATGCTCCGAGGCTGTCCCATAGAGCCATGTCGGGTTCCTGCTTTCGATCAGGAAACCTCGGGCAACGAAGATTGAACATTGGCTCTGTCTGGCCCGTCAGGCTCTTTTCCATTGTATGCGGCCGGCGGGAACCCGGAAAGCAGTAGGACGGGCCCAAGCCACGCCGGACAACTGAGCCCAGTTCTCGCCCACAATCACAGCATTGTTCGGTATTGTAACCGTGTCACTGATCATGTATGAGCCTGCATCAAAGTAAATGATGGAGTCTGACGCGTATTGTTTCAGGAACTGCTGTATGCACTGCGTGTTGTCAGATAGTCATCCCGGGGGCTTATGGGCGTGTTGTCGTGGGCATGGCTGCGAGGAGCAGGCCCCGTGTTCAAACCCCTGCTAAGGGAGGTTACGGTGACGGCGGCGATGACAGGGCATGACAGGCAGTACAGCAGAAGAAGTGACAAAACGAAGAACACTTTCATGGCGACGGGGGCCACCTGGTAAGTACAAGCAACAGAATCTCTGGCCTCGGAAGCTGATCTTTTTCTCAACGGTTGGCCACTTATCCAGATCATAGACCTCTACAGCTCGTTACTTTCGCTTCTTCTCCGTATTTATGAGCATATCTGCCCCTTTTCCGTGCAGATCGAAGAGATTCACGAGGTACTATTGTAATTCAGCCGATTCCGTCTGACCACCATTCCTTCATGCTGGAATGCCGGGAACCGGTGTTTGTTGGTCAGGAACCCCGCTGGTCAATATTATATTATCCTTGGAGG
>NW_027192588.1:328149-445088 GCF_042370625.1 Thermothelomyces heterothallicus | reverse complement strand
CCGAAGGGAATGCATCAACCAGGGCGGACATCCACTTAGCTGGTTCAATGAAGCCAGTTAGTTTCGGCTCTCTGATCACAGTCGTACTGCATCCTTGCTCACCGAGGCTCAAGGACGCAGCGCCGTTGCCCCGTGACGGCCGGCCGAGCGCTTGATCCGAGTTCAGGCTGTATCCGACCGGGACGCCGCATGCTGGGACGCGAGTTCCAACCAGATATAAAATTAGTACCAACTGTTATTGTCCCGTCATAAGATAAGGCAGCCAACAGGTGGTCGCTTCGAGCCCCTCTCCACACCCCACGGCACCTCATTGTCTCCCAATCCGCCACCACACGTCCTCACCGTTTGGCTCCCCTCGTCCTGTTTACCCAACGCAATCTTCTTGCATGCAATGCGGTGGCTCATGTCTCACATTCCCAGGTCAGGATCTCTTTGGGCTCAATTGGTCCTGCGCGCGGCCTCGGCAGTGCTTCTCCTTATCAGCCTAGGCTACTTGATCTACTGCAGTGCAAGATTCGGCGTGCACTTGGTTGCTGGTTATGTGGTGGTACGCAAGTTGGCGGGTTGGCCGGTGGCCGCCGCTTTACCCCGCGTCCCGACCGGCTTGAGGAATGCTAACAAGAACGCAGGATCTCATTCTGCTTGTCTTCAACCTCGGTATCTTGACCAGGGTCCTCACGCTGATGTTCACCAACGTGTCGGCCCCTGGTCGTGCCGAGCTCGGATGCACGTCCTTCGCCGACATTATCGGAATCCTCTTGGCGATATTTGGGGGCATTTTTATGATGCTCGGTTACGGCCGGTCCCGTGAATGTGGCACCGATGACTGCGATGCTCTCCGCTCCTACCCGGCAGGCCCAGCCCGAGACACGGCCTCGTTCTTGCTGTATGCTGCTTCGTGAGTCATATCCTTGTGGTTTTACTTTACTTCAGCCCGTGTCCACTCCATCCGCTAATCCTTCAGTAGAGGCTTGACTTTCCTTTCAGCAGTCCATGGTTTGGTCCGCTGCTGTTAGCTGTGATACTGCGTGGCTGCTCACTCATGAAGGAATTTGTTTGGTAGTGTCTGAAGTACAACGTTGGAAAACATTCCACCGAGCCATCTACCACGACTGCTATAAGTATAGAGGTCTAGAGCCCTCAGGGGTATGTGAGCCGCGGGCACACGTCCGCTGGCAGGCAGGCAATATACCGAGCCCATCTTGCCCCTATTCCCACCCTGAACTCCAGGCAATGGCATGCTCCTTGGCTTGATTGGAAGCTACACTAACTTCAAGTTCTGAGTATGAACTCCCTCCCCTCGGAGCGGGACTGGAGGAAGATTGGGATTGAGGTCAAAGATTGTTTATAACTCCCAGTCCCGATAGTCCCACTTAACAAAGACTGAAAACACACATCTGCTATAGGACACTGAGGTAGTAGCCATGTGCTTCGTTCCCGCTGTGGGTGTCAAAGTTCGGGGGCTTGTTGCAACTTAGCATGCCCAGCACAGAGTGACCAGGAGAAGGGTTCCGAACTCATCCCGTCGTTGTTGTTCAGTCTTCACGGGACCCAGGTATCTTCCCACTTTCCCGTCCCATGCTGTCTCTCCGCGCATCAGCTCTATGCAACATGCACTGAGCGATGCCTCCACGGCGTGGAGCTCTCTTATCATACACGCGGTTGCCGGGCTCGGTGATAGGTCCGTGTCAGAATACCCATACTTAAGGTGCAATTGCTGGCGGGAAATTGCGGCGTCGCTTTTGCTTTCGACAGTCCGGCATGCTTGAGTGCATTGCCGATGGCCACTAAGACCTTGAAAGAGGAACGGACCTTGAAGGGAAGGGACCCGTCTTAGGCATGCTGCGCGGGCCCCTCGACTGCCGCCAAGCTGCCGAAGTGGTATAGGGTATTCCACCTACCCCTCAATGCATCCACATCCCGCCCTCATTAGTTAGAGGTACTAATTAGTAGTAATACACAGTAAACCGTCGAGACCCCCGTGATTTGAACCACCGGCACTTTAAACGGCCAGCCTTCTCCTATTACTCCTACTACTAGTATGTACTTACTCTCCACCGACACCCCCACTCCACAATCACCCGAACCAGAACTCCTCATCCGCTCTTAAAGCAAGCAACGGACAATGGCATCTCCCCCGCCCGAGGTCGCGGAGCGCATCCGCCACAAAAAGGCGCAGTACACCCGTTTCGCCGACACCAAGCAGTGGAGCAAGTTCGACACCATCTTCGTGCCGGACGCGACCTTCAAGTTCGTCGACGAGGACGGCAAAGTGATCACCACGCCGGACGGGGCCGTCCCGTACGAGTGGACGTCGCGCGAGTCGTGGGTGGCCTTCTTTGAGGCGGCCCTCGCCAGCCTGCAGGTCATCCACCTCGTCGGCCCCGGGGAGTTCGAGCTGGTCGGGCCGGACGAGGTCAAGGCCGTGTTCACGGTCATCTACCACGATGCACCCAAGGGGAAAGGGACGGGGCCGCGTGAGACGGGCGGGGGGCATTACTACGAGACGTGGGTGCGCCGGGGCGGGGATTGGTTCTGTAAGGATTTGTTCATGCAGAGGATTTACCACCACGTCGTGTAGAAATGGTGGCTTGCGTTAGGTCTTCCTTAGCGGGATGCAGGTAGCACCGGGGGGGGGGGGGAGTGGCAGTATCATAGGCACGGTCCATGTTGTCATGGGATGAGAAAGGAGAAGAGAGGAGGTATTTAAAAAAAAAAAGTATCGTCAAATTCATCAACTCATAGCGTCCTTATCTACACGGCAACTCTCTCAGATCTCCACAACATCCCAATCCAACTGAACAAGTTATTATGCACCCACCTTGCCGGCGTCCTCGGCGTCGATGCCCCTGTACTCGAAGTATTTCTTGAACTCGGCGTCGTTGATGAGGTCCTGAGCGAGACGCTTCTCGTAGGCGATGGAGAACTCCGGGCCCTCGTCGGAATCCGGGCTGTTGTTGCGGCTCGGGTAGATGATGATGACACCCTCGGTAACGCGGTCCAGCAGGTGGCGGTACGTCAGGGGCTTGGCAAAGCCAAAGTCGGCCGAGACAATGTTGGCGTCGCGGTGGTCGGTCTGCAGGATGGACATGGGCGGGTGCGAATCGATGCGGATGTTGAGGCTGGTCTTGTCGCGCACCATGGCCACGGCGTCGAGCGTCTTGTCCAGGTTCTCTTGCGTCACGCTGTTGGTCATCTGCCGGATGTACGAGGCGAGCTTCGACAGGGGCGCGTGGAGGATGTCGTCCACGGTGGGCTGCGGCACGGGCGCCGTGTTGGACAGGGCCGCATACATGACGTTGTGCTGGATGCGCGGGTGCACCTTGGGGCTGTGCATGCGCCGGCGCATGTCGACGGCCTCGGCCCAGAAGAGGTGCGACGCCGGGTCCGGCTTGAAGACGGGGACGCGCAGGCGCGTCAGCGTGCGCCAGATGAAGGCCGAGAAGGCGTCGTACGTGGAAATCCACGAGCCGTCGTCAGGTGCGGCCAGCTTCTTGAGCTCGGCCGCCTTGCTCTTGGGCAGGTGGAAGAGCAGCGACTGGCCGACCTTGTGGTCAGGATGGCGTTCGGCCGGCGGCGGGCCGTCTACCTTGACCTCCTCCGGCACCTCCTTCTTGGTAAGGCGCGAGAGGTCGAGACAGGCAGGGTCCCAGGCCGGGAAGGCCGTCTTGGTGAGCGCGGCGCGGCAGTTCTCGGCCAGCTGGTGCGTGAAGCCGGCCCAGCCCATCACGTCGTTGGCGTAATGGTGATGGTGCATGTTGAAGACGAGCCCGCCGCGCACAAAGTTGGCCTTGAACGCCGACACGACGGGCCGGTTGTCGGGATGCGCCTCGGCCTTCTCGCCGTACGTCATCGGCGGCACGCTCCAGGTGTCGAGGTCGCCCAGCGTCACCGCGCTGTAGTTGGTCCGCTCGATGTCTTCGATGGACGGGTACTTGGCGGCATCCTCGGGCGCATCCAGCCACTGCACGATGAAGCGCACCGTGCTGTCCTTCTTCTTGACGAACGAGTGGCCGCCCCCGGGATCCTTCTCGATGGTGCCGACGTAGTGACGAGCCTGGCTGAGCGTCCGCTCGAGTCCCTCCTTCAGGGTGGCTGCCGCCTTCTCCTTATCCGCGTCATCGAGTCGGAAAAAGAGGGCGTAGTTGTTGTATGTGCACGCTGTCAGATAGTCGAGCGTCGTCACCTTGAACCGCTCCTCCTCCGGGTCGTTCTCCCAGCCAAATGGCCGGAGCTCATAGACGTCGGCGCGGGGCATGGTTCAACGAAATCGGGTATCGATGTGTTCCTTGTTGATGAGATGCGGTGCTGTGCTTGGGGGTCACACCGTCACTTGGGTGATGGGGCGTCTGGGAGATAACGTTTAAGCTTCTCGCTGGTGAACTCTTGATGAACTCCCGGTGCTCCCTGTCCCTTCATCAATAAGATGTTCGCTCTCATCGGCGCTCCTCATCTCCTCCGTCACCTCCTCCGCAATCGCATGAATTTGGAAGGGGGGGATCAGCGGGGCTTCGAAAAGCAAAGCCGAGGGGGCTGTGTCCCTGGAAATCCCCCTGTCGAGCTGCCATCAGCGCAGGCAAAAACCGCACCATCCCGTGCATTGGCGTCGCGGGCATAGACCCCAGCGTTACCATAGGATTGCGCGAAGAAGGAGAAATACTACACTACCGTCCACTGCAGTGCAGTAGTGCAGGTCGTGCAGGGGAGGAAGGACAACAAGTGGCTGATAGGCTATTAAATCGGCCACCGCACAATGCCACAAACCCCTAAAATTATGCCGCGAGGGTCGGCGTCGGCGGTCGCTGGCAGAGTCTGGCACGTGAGGAATGGGAGGTAGTATTTCTCCTTCTTGGCATGCTTGTGACTGGCGAGGAGCAGTCGGGACTCAGCGGCCCGTGAGAGTCCGAAAGTCCCTATTCCATTTCATCTGACTGCCTGGCCAGAGGCGCTCCATGAAGTTGTAAGTACATAACGTTACTGTGTAGTTCGTGCCGTGTACGCCATCCTCCTGCTGCTGACACGACAGTCCGGTCTATGTACATACACCTGGTGCACTTATTAAGATAGAGTCACTGGTGAGTTGCCGCTTCAGAGACTTGGTGAGTCGGTCTGCTCGCAGCTCACCTCCACTGCCTCGACTGCCTACATAGTAGTTATCATGTTGTCCAGTCGTGCAGTGAAAGCGTCGAGGGTTCGAGGCGGGGGCAGGCTCCACATAAGCTCCAGACAGGGTGGGACGGTGGACCTGTGCCTGTCATCTCTTCGCTACAAGTAGTGCCCGTCTTTAAGCCCAGGGTCAGCAGCAATTCATTCATCAAGCAGCATCACACCGAAGAGCCAGCTTCTTCACCAGGAAGTCTCGTAGATCAATTGAATTTTCCTGCAATTGCTGTGTTCTTTATCATCTCGTGTTGAGCTACTATGTACTCCTTATACCCGTTCACCTGTTTCTGGGTGCATCTACCTTATGTAGGACTGCTCGAAAGCCCTGTGGAAGCGCCGAGCCAACAAGTAATCCGTACTCGGGAACTTATTCCCGCACCGTCAGCTCCGGGCTGTTCCCAGCCATCCGTTGTCGTCGTTCGACATTTACTAGCCGACCCTCCAATCGGAGCCTTCCGCGCAACCTACTCGTGCCCACTCGTGATCCTACTGTCTTTTGCGGGGCATGCCCCGACCGACCACCTCGACGGCGACGCGGCAACGAACCGAAAACGAAAACATGGCTCTCAACCGCTTCTAAACCAGTCCCTTACTGTATTGTACAGTTAAAGCGGATAATCCATAATTCAACACAGTCTCAGCAGTATTAACGTTAGAGCTACGGCACACTAGAAGTTTCGTCAGCATCAGCCCAAGAAGGCCCGTTTTCCTTATCTTACTTGAGGTAACTATCGGTATCTCCCAGACAAACCAGGGTTAGATTGTCCGCTTCGTACCTCATTGCGTGATTGGGAGCCCCGGACATTCAGAAACCTTAGTTAACTACTGTGTAACTGGCTTGTTTGTTTGGAGACGAAGCATTCCTTGCATATCCAAGGGGATGGTAGGTGCGTTGATCGTTTCTCCAAAAGTGAAGCTCTTCGTTGAAGGATTTCCCCCCCTGGCTCGCCTAGACCACTCCCCGTCGCAGGACAGGCAGTTATCTGTTGTGATGCAACGTCATGAAAGATTGCATGTACGAACTGTAATCCGTACAGTACATATCATGAAGAATTAAGGAGGGGGGGGGGTGGGCAGCTCCGAGGGTGCTTTGTTGGGAACATGCAAATTTTACTCTACTTTTTCTCAGACTTTGGATATAGTTATAGATCATTCTCGACTAGCCTTCGCATCTACTCTCTTGAAACTGGTTCTCGCCTCAGACTGCCGATGGGCGCTGCCCTTTATCACAGAGATCCCAGGTGTTGAAGTTGGCCGTGTAATTAGTGTTTGCATCTCCGCAGGACGGGCTGTACCAGCAACACCAAGCGCGCACACACACACACAAACCTAAGCCGCCGCCATGGATCTCGACGGACCGGCCCTCGCGCCACCAGACGGCGTCGTCCCGAACTTCGACAACCCGCCCAACCAGAACGGGCTCGCCCAGGGCGTGCTCGGCGCCACCGTCGCGATCGCCACGGTCTCACTGCTCCTGCGACTCTACGGCCGGTTCTACCTTTTGAGAAAGGTCTCTCCCGAGGATGGTATGCGATCTACTCTTTTGCCACTCATGCAGCCGGCACAAAATGGAAAAGTTCACCTTAGCTAACGCAAGACATTTGATGCAGTCATGGTCATACTCGCATATGTTCGTTCAACAACTGTGTTTCTTGGAGTTTGCTATTCCGGCAGTGGTCATTCTGACAATTTTTACCTTTTTTTTCCCGTCGTCCTTAGGGTGCCTTCTGTGGCGCAGTAAACTCCACGTTTGCGTTCGTCGACACTCCGGGGTATTTTGTGCACCAATGGGATATCCGCC
The DNA here is from genome assembly GCF_042370625.1 of Thermothelomyces heterothallicus. Classification (NCBI taxonomy): domain Eukaryota; kingdom Fungi; phylum Ascomycota; class Sordariomycetes; order Sordariales; family Chaetomiaceae; genus Thermothelomyces; species Thermothelomyces heterothallicus. Next base: position 438,124 of record NW_027192588.1, on the reverse strand, counting down.
TGCGAGATCTCATCCCCACGAGTTATGTAAGTGAGAGCGTGGGAAACGAGAGAGAGACGGAGAGAGAGACGGAGAGAGAGAGAGGCGGAAGACAGATCACTGACAGCTTGACGGCCACAACAGCACGTCCTCGTCTTCGGCGTCTGCTACTCCTTTGTCCTGCCACTGCTCAAGGTGGCCATTTTGATCGATTGGTGCCGCATGTTCGTCCCGCACGGCTCGTCGACCAAGAATGCCTTCTGGTGGGGCTGCGTGGTGATCAGCTTCGTGCAGATCGGCGCCGCCGTTGCGACCATCATCGCCCTGAACCTCCAGTGCATCCCGCACCAGGCCATCTGGGACTTCACGATTCCGAACGCCAAGTGCTTCAAGTTATATCACCTGCAGGTGTCCTCGGCCACCATCCAGCTCGTGTCCGACGTTGCCATCTTCTTGCTGCCGCAGCGTGTCATCTGGACGCTAAAGATGTCTTGGAGGAAGAGGATGGGTGTTTCGGTGATTTTTGGTCTTGGTGTGCTGTGAGTACCACCCCACTGTATACCCTTGGCACTTTGCTCGGTGCTGCCCGCTGGGTTGCTAATCACTGCTTTTCTTCTTCCATGCAACCAGGGCCTGCGTTTCGGCCGCTTTCCGTCTCGCGACAACCATTGCATACGGCGAGGCGCAGGATGCCATCTACGCACTCGGTCCCTTGGTGTTCTGGGCCACGGCCGAGATGGCCTGCGGTTTCTTCATCGTCTGCATCCCTTGCTTGCCCAAGATCCTACAACAGACCGGCGTCCTCCGCAAGATGAAGAAGGCTCTGGGCATGTCGACGGGCCCGACGGCCAACTCGGCACAGGCTGGCTACCACACGGGGGGCAAGTCCGGGAGTCGAAGCCGGGGGCCCAAGGTGACGAGCAGCTCTGCACAGGACTCGTACTACAAGCTGGAGGAGGACGGCATGGCGATGAAGGATCTCAAGTCCGAATCGACGGAGCACCTGCGCGAGGACCAGCAGGGCGGCAAGCTAGCCGGCCCCCGTGGTGCCGCCGCCATCACCCGCACAACGCACATCATGGTCACCGAGGACCAGCGTTCGACGAGCGACGGAGGTAGCAACCCGGACATGAACATGTACAACCAGCAGAAGGCGCCGTGGGGTGGCTACCGGTGAGACAGGAACGGACCCAGGAAGACGCCGCGTGTCGGTGGGCCGACCTGCTTGTCAACCTTGGCGCGGCGCTCAAAAATGGAGACACGACAGGGCCCTAGTGTATTGTCCCAACTCACCAACAAGGCACCTGTTTGTCGGTTTGTCGTCTCGTCTTGTACAGTACACTAACGTTAATCTCCCTGTTTATTCGATCGGCTCGAATTACCTGGCTCCCGGCGTTATGGAAGGGGACAGAAAGACAGAGCTCCCTGGGCTGGTAAAAAGTACTGTAGCTTATATTCATTTGTCAGCGATACCGGATATGGCTGAAGACTTGCTGTGTATAATGACATGATCCAAGATAACTGATCAACGGGAACTGGTTCTCCTCGAGCCCCGCCGTACCCAAGACCGTCGCGATGCTGACTTCTCAGATTCCCATCACGTTACGGTGGTGCCACTCGAAAGAAGCGAGGAACCGAAAGAAGCGAGGCGGGGTGCCATCCCTGCTTCAGCGCGGCAGGGGGGGAGAAGGAGGGGTTCCAGGGGCCCAAAACCTTCTGTGAGTTCTGATCGACAGCCAGGACTGCTCATCGTGTCTACGAAGGATCGCACCAATCTGCCGGAGTACGAATACTTGTAGGTACTGTGGTCGGCAGTTGCAGCTCGTCCTCCCAATCTTACGGATACCACCTACCTTATAGCATAATTACACAGTTCAATCGAGCGAAAATGCCCAAAGAGGCCTGCTTTGCGAAGGTACACAGCAGGAGATGCAGGCTTCGGTGAGCCAGGTCAGAGATGACTGCCTATCTATCTCTGTCCTGCAGCAGACCGTCATGGTTCATAACGTTAACGGTAAAGGCTGCCCGCCCGGGTCCCGGCGACGCTACTTTTAGCCGACCAATCAGATAGTTACTGCTTTGCGGGTCTGAGCCACCTTGGAGTTTCGAGAGCATGGTGGAGAATGTGTGTCTCGGCGAGTATATACTATACAAGATGAGGGAGCCAAGCTATGGAGAAGTGAGCTGTATGTGAGAGGGCTTCATAAACCGAACGGTTATTAGCTAGACCGTGGCACAGCCGCGCAGGGACTTTATGTCAAACACTGCGGTTCCGGTATCCGTATTGTTGGATGTTCGTCTATTCGAAAGTGGAGGTTTTATTAACTTTTAAGGTTCCGCTTATTGTGGCACGGGAAACGTGACTAATTAAGGATCCCAGGATCTCATAGGGTTTCTGATTTTGATTTTAGACATAAGCCACTAAAATCAGTGATGGGATTCTGAACTCTGCGCTACCAGATCACGCAGATCTACTTTTTCAACATAAAAGTGGACTAACGGCCTAGGGATAACCCAAACCCGTTCCAGGGGTGTGGACAGTGGGTGCAATATAGAAAGTCAAAGTCCAGGTCCATGGGCGCGAAGCTCCAAGCCGTTAGTCCATTTCCATTTTGGTGGGAAATCAACAGTAGTTATTTGGCTACTAGCTACTAGGTAATTAATCTCAACTCGATGAGGTAACGAGCAGTCGTCCCTAATCCGCGCCTAGCCGCAGACTCGTGGGAACAACTGTATGGTCACAAACCTGATAGTTCGAAACCACTTGCCAACTGACCTTCATGACAATGCCTGATGTTATCAGTACGATAGTCTCCACTCTCCAGTCAGATGGTTCAGGGTCACTGTTTGGGCCGCGAGATGGGAATGGAAACATAGATGGCCGAAGGAAGAGCTTGCTCCAGATATACTGGAGTCTTCGTGCCTGAGTGAGACGGGGAAGAGAGACAGAAACTATAATCCGTATTAATTAGTAGTAACGTAGCTCATAGACCGACGCCAACATCCCTATAATCAAAGCAAAGCTCTTCCGTGCAAGCTCATTCAGCCGGACTCGTTCGATCTTCCTTATACAATCCTACCAGTAAGTTCTAAGCTCTCGGCCCGGTCATCTAACCATCTTCCTGCTCACCCGTTCCGGCATTAGAACCTACTCCGACTTTCGCCATGTGCACACTGAACGTTGTGGAATACGCAAAGACTGGGGAGGGAGTGCGAGGTGGCAGTTGAGCTTTGTACTAATTAAATCACAGCTTTTCAACTCAGGCTTGCTCTGTGAAAAGGCGCGGGAGGATATAAGATTCTACAAGGCGAAGTACAAGGACAAATATAGGCAGATCATGGCCGGAGGCTCGAGGAAGTCGATGACCAAGTAAGGTAGCGGTAGCGATGTGAATGAGGACAGCGGTGTAGGCGGGGCCTGCCGCAAAAACCCACGTTGGGTATTTACGTCCGTGTGTGTGTACGAAGTATGTGTGTGCAATACGGAGTACGTAGGTAGTTATGGAATCATATGAAACTCAAGCTTCTCCACCGCCAGACATTGCAAGATTGATCAGGTGAACAGGTCTGTGGCCCAAGTGGATGGCCGGGGATGATGGTCTCTGGAAGGAACAGAACCCCGGCTCGCTTGGAACCTATTGTGCCGCATTCCCCCGCGACGCCCCTGTGTCGGTGAGTGATTTTGCGAGCTCAGTACACTAATGTAACACTTGGCCGCGGACTTTTTTACTCCATTACTGCAGGGCTCGTGACTCGTTACTTGACAGAGACGACGCAGAGGCTAGGACCCCAAACAAGGGAAGCTCTGTTCTAATACATACCTGGTAAACACAGGTACGGACCTAGTAGTAATTACGTATGTACTAGTGACAAATGTCCGGAACACAGACCAACAAGGCCAGGGGAAAATGGCACACAGAACCCTCGATCGATCGATGGCCCACATAGGCCTACAGAAAAGGAGAGGATCTGCAGGTACCAAGAGCCCGATTACGACAGAATCGATATGCTGGGGGCCAGACTGGGACCGGGACGGCGGAAGCGAGTGTCCGACCGCCCGCGTCATCCAATTACAGCGAGGAAGGGCTCCGAGACCGCGGACAGGGTAAAGTCTATCGGGGAACGAATGTTGGAAGGTGACAACGGGCGAGGATCTAGTGTATGGAGTGCACTAAGTTATGTCGAGATCATGCTACACCGTACTAGGTAGTTGCGGTAAGCAAGAAGCTTAATAAAGTAGGAAGGGGTTGGAGAAGACTGCACCTCGCCGCGCGGACTCGTACTTTGCTCTGTTTGTACTAATTACTAGTAATTACTAGTACTCTCCAACTAAGAACCCCTAATAAACCAAGCCTCTTCAAGATGGATGCAGCAAAGTACAGCGACAGAGTGGGAGACCAGCCAGACGACATCGCCATCGTGGGCTACGCTTTTAGACTGCCCCAGGATGTGAATGACGATTTCTCCTTCTGGGACGTGCTGCAGAAGCGACGCAATCTGAGAACGGACTGGCCGGCATCCCGCATCAACGCCGATGCATTCAAAGTGAGAACCCCCCCCCCCCCCAACGGGGTTCGCTTTTCATATCCCGGAGCCCCCAAAAAGTGCTAACATCGCGACTGCAGTTCCATGGCAAAGGCGGGCATTTTATCAATGAGGACTTGGCCGCTTTTGATGCTCCCTTCTTCTCGCTCACGGCCAAGGAGGCCGCGGCCATGGATCCGATGCAGCGCTGGACCCTGGAAACCTCATATCGGGCTTTTGAGAACGGTGAGGGTGAGCTTTGAATCATCACCAGAACTAGATCACTGATACTGGACCTTAGCTGGAATGCCGGCAGAGGCCCTCAGAGGCTCCCGCACTGCCGTGTTTTCGGCCTCGATGCTGGAGGACTACGCAAGGATGACGGCCATGGACCCGGACAACACGGAGAGAACAGCGGTGACGGGCAGCACTGTTGCGTGCGTCATTCCGAATCGTGTCAGCTGGTATTTCGACCTGCGCGGTCCCAGTATCCATGTGAACACGGCTTGCTCCAGCGCGCTGTCTGCAGTAGATATGGCTTGTAAGAATCTGCAAGCAGGAGATTCTTCGTGTGTAAGGCCCCCCCCCCCCCCCCCCCCGGTCTTCTGGCTTTTGTCTCTTCGCTGCATGCCCATGCTGAATGGTACTAATCAATCTTGGCCGAAGGCGCTCGTAACCGGGGCGAACCGCTCCTCGACCCCGGCGTATTCCAGGTCCTGTCGAACGGCGGCTTTCTGTCTCCGGACGGCGTATGCCATAGTTTTGACCACCACGCCAACGGGTACGCCAGGGGCGAGGGATTCGTTGCTTTGGTGCTCAAACCGGTGACCGCAGCCGTAAGAGACGGCGACGTGGTCCGCGCCGTCATCCGGGCTGTTGGCTCAAATCAAGACGGCAACACGCCCGTGCTCACGCAGCCTAGTGCCCAGGCTCAAGAGGACTTGATACGGCATGTCTACACGCGAGCCGCTCTGCCGTTTGATCAGACGCGCTACGTCGAAGCCCATGGTGAATAAAATGCCTCGTCTCCTGTCAACTGTTTGCTTTCGGTCCCTGGCTAATAGAGAGGAATCAACACAGGGACGGGAACTCGAGTCGGTGATCCCATCGAGGTCCGAGCCATTGGCCGGGTGTTCCGAGACTTCCGCTCAGCGGAAGAGCCCATGCTTGTGTGAGTCTTCAGCATTCATCCCCAATTTCCGTGCATGTTTCCCTGTTCTTCCCCAGCTAATAGCTCTGCAGCGGGTCCGTGAAAGCAAACGTCGGACATCTAGAAGGCGCCAGCGCCTTGGCCAGCATTGTGAAGGCCATTCGTAAGTGCCTCTTTACAAGCTATCTCTAAGCTCTAACAAGGTACCTCGGGCGACGGTAGGCTGACCTTTATCCCGTAGTGATTCTCGAAAAGGGAATCATCCCTGGGCAGCCGCTCCTCGAGAAGCTCAACCCAGACATTGACGCTGACATGCACCACATCATGGTATGTAATTACTTGATTCTTCCTTTTTATCTTCATGCATCCAGGCTTCGATGGGCTGACTGCATCACCACTACCAGGTCCCCTTGGAAGACACAGTGTGGCCAAGCCCGGGGCTTCGTCGGATATCGGTCAACTCGTTTGGTTTTGGAGGATCCAACTCCCACGCCATCCTGGACGACGCATTGCACTACATGCAGGAAAGGGGCCTCCATGGGAATCATTGCACTGTTTCCGATCCTCTCGTCTCCAACAACACAGATGTGAAGGCGCGCACTGTCAACGGAGTAAACGGAGAAGCCACCAGGTTACCGAAACTTCTGGTGTGGAGCGCCGCTGACGAGGGGGCACTCAACCGCATGATCCAGGCATACGAGTCCTATTACGAGGACAGGGTCGCTGGTGACCCCAGCCAGCTCGACAGACTGGCCTTCACCCTGGCAGCACGCCGGAGCCGCATGCTGTGGAGGGCCTTTTCCATTGTTAACGATGGCGCAGAGACGACGAGCCTGACACGGCCCAGCAAAGCCACCCGGAGTTCGGCTGAGGTCGGCCTGGCATGGGTCTTCACCGGACAGGGCGCACAGTACGCGCATATGGGTTATGATCTTTGCCGGTATTCCGTCTTCCGCCGGACGCTGGAGCAGGTCGACGGCATATATCGCGGCTTGGGCGCGGAATGGTCATTGTTCGGTAAGAGAAGAGACCCGAAGGAAACATTGCTTTACTTGACACTAGCAGTACCAGTAGTCGGCGTTGAGCTCCGAGACTGTGGACTAATAACTTGCGATGACAGACGAGCTGCGTAGCTCCGAGAACATTGATAAGCCTGAATACAGCCAACCGTTGACCACGGCGGTACAGGTGGCGCTTGTCGAGTTGCTGAGGAGCTTTGGCGTCAGCCCTAAGGCTGTCGTCGGTCACTCCTCCGGGGAAGTTGCGGCCGCGTGAGTACTAACTAGCCTTGAGCCCCTGAAACTCCTGTGTGCCATGTGTACCCTTGAGGTCATCGGCGTGTCTACGGGCGGAACTAGCTGACTGCTTTCCCACATCTACACAGCTATGCCATTGGCGCCTTATCTCTGCCATCGGCCTGCAAAGTTGCCTTCTTCCGCGGACTGCTGGCCGGAAAGTTGCGCGCCGCAAGCGCCTGTACCCCTCAGGCCATGATATCCGTAAACCTCTCAGAGGCCCAGGTTCCAGATTACCTCTCCAAGACCGAGTTGTCAACGGCAAATGCGCTGTCATCGGTATGCGTCGCCTGCGTCAACAGCCCGCTCAACTGTACCTTGTCGGGCCCGGAGGCAGCCATCGACGCGATCAAGGCGCAAGCCGACAGGGACGGCATCTTCGCACAAAAGCTTCGGACTGGGGTTGCTTACCACTCGCCATCCATGCTTGCCATTGCAGGCGAGTATCTGACATTGATGGGACATCTCGATGGGGCTGCGGCCCCGAAAGTCTCCGGTGGGATCATAATGATGTCCTCGGTCACTGGGAAGGAGGTCCGGCCGACCGAATTGGCCAAGCCACAGTACTGGGTCAGCAATATGGTGTCGACGGTCCGCTTCTCCGACGCAGTGCGCGCACTTCTCGACAAATTCGATTCAAGCATCACGGACTTAGTCGAGGTCGGCCCACACCCAGCACTGCGCCGCCCCGCACGAGACACGGTGGGCAAGGAGCAGCAGATCCGGTATGCCGGTGTCTTGGACCGGTCCCGTCCAGCAACCGAGACCATGCTGGAGCTCGTCGGCCAGCTCTTTTCCTTGGGGCACGCCGTGTCCATACCCTCAGTCAACCACGAGAAAGCCAAGTTGGCTCCCCGGCCCCTCGTCGACTGTCCCGCGTACCCATTCGACCATTCCCATCGCTACTGGGCCGAGTCGCGTCTTAGCCGGGACTTCAGGCTGCGAGGGACGGTTCAGGGCGAGATACTGGGAATGCGCGCGTCAGACTGGAACCCGTTGGCGCCAAGGTGGAGGAATTTCCTCAGCGTTGAGTCCTCGCCTTGGCTGGGACACCATAAAGTATGTGTAACAGAGGTGCACATGTGTGCATATGTGACTCGCCGTGCGATGTGCGTAGTACTAACGGACGGATTCTAATTAGATCAGCGACACGGTGCTTTACCCAGCTGCCGGCATGCTCATCATGGCCATCGAGGCGGTGCAGCAGCAGACGGCTCACGGTGACCGCACAGTGATGGGTTACCAGCTAGAACAGGCCAACTTCCTGAACCCGATCATTGTGCCGGAAGCGTGGGAGGACAGGATAGAGACGCAAGTGCAGCTGCAGCCGGCGAGGAAGAAGGAGAACAGCTTCGATGTCTCCATCTTCTCATACTCCTCCCGCGGCGGGCAGTGGTCCGAGTGCTTCCATGCCCGGATCACAGTGGAGTACCAAGGCGAAGGGGCCGAGGGAGAGCACAAACGTGTCGCCGATGAAGCCGCGCGGACCCGCCAGGCTGACGCCGAGAGACGTTGCAGGCTGCCCCTCGACCCGGAAGTCTTTTACCGTGACGCGTCGGAACACGGGCTGCAATACGGAGACTGGTTTCAGCTGCTCCGGGAGATCCGCTGGGACGGCCGGAAGACTGCCGTGGCGCAAGTCGACTTGTCGAGACAGAGATACCGGAGCGAGAGCCTGGTGCACCCGGCCCTGCTCGACACAGCCTTCCACGTGCTGCGCGCCAGTGCGGGCCAGCAGCCAGCCGCCAACGTCCCTGTTCGTCTGGAAAAGGCGTGGTTTTCGGCCACGGGCTGGCAGCATCCCGGCAATGGTGAACTTAGGTGGCTGGCCACTTCCAGTCGTGCGATCCGTGACACTGACAGGCCTAACCGCCTTGGTGAAGTTGGCACTCTCCAAGCCCTCGCAGCGGATGGGACCGTCCTATGCACCATCAAGACGGCCGTGACAGCGCCCGTCTCCAAGACTGCAGAAGGGGAGAAAGGAAACAAGGAGAAGAAGCTCCTGTACAGCATGGAATGGAAGCCACAGCTGAGCCTGCTCGAGCCGGAGCAGCTGGCACGCGTGTGTCACGCCCATTTCTCCGCGCGGGACGAGACGGCGATCGTGAGCAGCCACGCCAAGCTGTGTGCCGCTCTGGACCTCGCCGCCGTGCGCACTCTCAAGCACATGGACCGCTCGAAGATACCAAAGAACCACCTCCTCCGGCACGTCAATTGGATGGAACACCACGTGGCCACCCTGCCCGCGGCGCGGAGGCAAGAAGGGGAGACCATCAGCGACGCCGACCTGGAGACACGTCTGCGCGAGGTCGAGGAAGTGCTTCCTGCGTGGAAGCTGTACACGGCGTGTGCGCGGCAGCTGGGCAGCATCCTGGCCGGAGAGGCGGACCCGCTGCAGGTTGTTTTCGAGTCGGAGCTGGCCAACGTGTTCTACGCCAACCTGTTCCTGAACCTGTGCGCCGACGGGCGGCTTGCCGCATTCTTGGAACTCGCATCCCACGAGAACCCGGCCATGCGCATCCTCGAAGTCGGAGCCGGCACGGGCGGCATGACCGGCCACGTCCTGAACGCGCTGCAGGCCCGCGAAGCCCGCACGGGGGCGCCCAGCTTTGCCGAGTACAGGTACACGGACATCTCGCCCGTCTTCTTTGAGCGGGCCCGCAACCGCTGGCCGGATCTGCACCAACAGGGCCGCATGACCTTCCAGGCGCTCGATCTGGATCGGCCGGTCGACACTCAGGGCCTCGAGGCGGGTTCCTACGATATGATTATTGCCGCCAGCGTGCTGCATGCCACTCCGTACCTGGAGGCCACCCTGCGCAACGTGCGTACCGCGCTGAAGCCCGGCGGCCGTCTCGTGCTGGTCGAGGTCATCAACCCCGCCGATGTGGCCACCAACTTCATGGCCGGCCTGGTGCCCGGTTGGTGGGTTGCCCAGGAGGAATGGCGACCGCACTCTGCGGCGATCACCGAGCCCATGTGGGACAAGCTGCTCCGCGCCAACGGCTTCTCCGGGAATGACATGCTGCTGCGGGATTACGAGAGCGAAGAGTGCCACATCATGAGCGTCATTGTGTCCACGGCGCGGGAGCCGGCCAAGATGCAGAACGGTGTGTCAGAGTCAGAGTCTGATAAGCCCAAGCGCCGTGTTGTCCTCGTCGTGGATGAAACGCCGTCGGACCGGCAAATGCAGCTCGCGGGTCTCGTGGGCGGCCTGCTCGGCCCCGGCTCCGGGTGGCAGACGCCCACAGTTTGCCCATTCGCCCGCGACGAACTCTCTCGTGCACTCACGGGTCTAACAGAAGACGACGTCGTGATCTGTCTCGTCGAGGTCCACAACAGACCGCTGCTTGCCAATCTCTCGGAGCAAAGCTACGCGTGTCTGCAACAGCTCATCAAGGGCGCCCCGAGACTGCTATGGGCGACGGCACCGAGTGCGGCTGACGATCCGCTGGCGGCCCACTACGGTGCTGTGCAGGGCTTTCTGCGCTCCATCCGGGCCGAGCAGTCGAGCAGCCGGTTGGTGAGTGTGGCGATCGAGGACTGCAGCAATGACGCGACGTGTGCGGATTTGATTGCCCAGGCATTCCGGGCCGCATTCGAGCCCTCGCCACCGTTGGGCGTGGCATCTAAAGAAGTCGAGTATGTCGTGCGCGACGGTCTGCTGATGACGGGTCGGGCTGTCGAGAACGTGGCTGGGAACGAGGCCCTGCGATCCCTCTTACAGCCGCACACCCAGAAGGTTGCGTGGGCAGACGCCCCGGCATTGCAGCTCCCAATGCACACCTCTGGTAACGACGAGCTCCTGTCGTTTGTCCGGGATATCACACATGACCCCGAGGCGGAGATCGGCCCCGACGAGGTCGAGATGGAAGCTAAAGCGTGGAGTCTCAGTCAAGACAGCCTTGACAACGTAGTCGCAAACCGGATCTCGGACGACGACTCCCTCGGAACCGACGAGCGAATGCCGCGATCTGGCACCGGCTGCGCCGGCATCATCACGCGGGTGGGCCGCAACGTCGACAAGTCCCTCCTCCGGCCAGGCCAACGCGTCTGCATGCTGCTTCCACCGGGCGAAGGGATGCGCAAGTACACACGCGCCCACCACACGGCCGTTACCAAGCTGCCGCCTGCTGGCAACCTCTCGTTTGAAATCGGCGCAGCCTCCCTTGTCCCGGCCATGACCGCGTACCACGCCCTCATCGACGTCGCACGCCTGAGGCCGGGCATGACGGTGTTGATCCACCACGCAGCCGGCGCCACGGCACAGATGGCTGTGCGTATGGCAAGAGCCCACGGTGCCAGCCGCGTTCTTGCTACTGCGTCATCGCCCAAGGAGAAGCAGTTTGTGCTCGACACCTTGGGTCTCCCAGCCGAAGACATCTTTCTCGCCCGCCCGGCTGCGGCATTCGCATCTAGAGTGAGAGCCGCAACACAAGGAGCAGGTGTTGACGTCGTCTTCAATAACGCCTTCCTCGGCGATGACGCGCTGCTAGCTTCGTGCGAGTGCTTGGCACGGGGCGGCTGCTTCGTGGAGGCTGGCCGTGCCAACCTTGACTCGGGCACGGCACTGCCCATGTCGGTGTTCGCCAAGAATATCTCTCTTTCAGCTGCCCACTTGAGCGACTTGAGCCACGATGCTGTTGCTGGGCTCGCCGCGAGGGTCATGGAGCTTTTGGACCAGTGCAATGTCCAGCCGCCCCAGCAGCTCCGCGTGTTTGACGTGTCTCAGGCCAACGAGGCTGTCAAGCATGTCAAGACTACTGAGGCGCTGGGGGAGTGTGTCGTCATCCGCCCAAGAGATCAGGACATGGTTTCGGTGAGTCTTTTCCGTGTCTTGCTATTCTGCACAGGCATCAGTGCATTGTGAACACGCTACTAACCAGCTTAATCTTCGCTTTGACAATAGTACCACGAAAAGGAAGAGCGGAACTGGATGTTCGACCAGCGGGGGTCGTACCTCATCGCGGGAGGATCCGGCGGCCTGGGTCGGGCAATCGTCCGATGGATGGCGGACCGCGGAGCCAAGCACATCATCATAGCGTCCAGATCCGGGGCCACGTCGGAGGCTGCTCGCGACCTGCTGGCTGATCTCGGAGCTAGGGGTGTCAACGTGGTGGCAATGCAGTGCGACGTCTCCTCCGAATCAAGCCTCGCAGGCATGCTCGAGGAGTGCACTCGCCGCGGCATGCCGCCGATCAGGGGCTGCATCAACGCAGCCATGGTCCTCCAGGACGCCATCTTCCAGGACAGCATGACCTTCGCCCAGTGGGATCTCACCATGCGCAGCAAGGTGCAAAGTTCATACAACTTGCACCGCCTCCTGCCGCAAGACCTCGACTTCTTCGTCCTCCTCTCCTCCCTTGCCGGAGTGGTTGGGCAGATGGGCAGCGCCAACTACGCCGCCGGCTGCGCGTTCCAGGACGCACTCGCCCGGCATCGCCTCGCCCACGGCCAGCGCGGCCTCTCGCTAGACATCGGCTGGATGAAGAACATCGGCATCATCGCCGAGACGAGCGCATACCAACGCCAGCGCCAGCGGCTCGAAGACATGCAGCCTATCGACGCCGGCGAGCTCCTCGCAGTACTAACGCTAGCCCTGGACCCGGCCCTCCCGCTTCCGATGCCACTCCACGCCCAGCCGGGGCAGCTTCTTTTCGGGCTGCGGACACCGGCCGATCTGTTGGCTCAGGGGCGTGCGGTGCCTGCCCTGCTGGAACGCCCGCTGTTCGCCGCCTTTTCTCACCACTCGACTTCCGTTACGGCGGAGTCTTCCCCGTCTTCCGTCAATGCGAGTGCGCCCGGTGACAGCGTGCTCTTCCGCCAGGCGGCAGTCGGGTCGCGCGAGCGCTCGATGATTGTGCGGCGGGCCTTGGCCAGCAAGCTCGCCCGCGCCATGTTGATCGCACCCGAAGATGTAGAGCCGACCAAGCCGCTGTCAGCATACGGTGTCGACTCGCTTATGGCCGTCGAGCTGCGGAATTGGTTCGGAAAGGAGTTCGGTGCCAACGTGGCTGTCTTTGAAATTATGGGAGGAGTGCCCATAGCAAAGATTGCGGAGACGGTTGCTGCGAAGAGCACTTTGAAGTAGGATAGACTGTGTTAGATTAGGGACAGTGTTGAATTGGGATTGCGCGCAGACTGCTGGACTCTGAGTCGATGGGCCACAGCGACGCCGACCTCGGGAAGTGGACAGGAATAGATTTCCATCAAACATCCAACAGGGAAGCAGTGATTCAAGAGCGTTGACAAAGCAACGAGTGCACCGATTGAGCCCCGGGACAAAAGCTGAAAGGACGGTGATGGTGCTTGACCTTTGCTAGTTGGAATGGAAAGAACGATCCCTGATCCGGAAACTTGCACCCAAACCGCTCCGTCTTAGCGGGCATTCCCGACCGTTCCGAATTTAGAATCGTACTGTCAATCCTTCTTCAGCGGGTACTGAGTGTATCCGTACACGAACCATTCGTGCTTGGCGCTGCAAGTTGCAACTTCTGAAGGAACTTGGACTCGAAGGAAACAGAAAAGAATGTCACGAGGATGTGTCAGGTAAGAACTCTGGCGCAGTAGCTTGCAGAGATCGGGTCGGATCAAATAGTAACCAACCTCAGCTGTTACAATCGATTTCTACAAACGCAGTCACATGTTGTTTAAAACTGAGAAAAGAAACTGCGGCTGACCACCGAAACATCGGGCACAAAACCTTTCTCTTCCTATTGAGCTGCTGCCACTGCTAGATGCTCGTTCTACTACCTCCGCTACCACAATTCCAACAGCCGTCGTTGGCAACTCAGTTGGCGGCGTTGTTATTGCCCGCTGCATTGCCGTTGGCATTGCCGCCGCGGTTTAACCCGTTCCCGTTCCCATTCTCATTCCCGTTGCCATTCCTGCCGTTGCCATTATTCTGAGTCCTCCCGTTCGCGTTTCCGTTTCCGTTCCCGTTCCCGTTTCGGTTCCCGCCGCGGCCACGACCACCATTGTTCGTGCCCGTTGTCGGCACGGCTGTTGGTTGCGGCGGGCGCGCCTCCAAGGTCCGCGCTCGGCGTCTGTGTCGGGAAGTCGGCCAAAGCGCTCGAGCTCGTCAGGCCCAGGATAGCGTTGACCGCCGCGAGGTTCTGCTCCTGCTCGGTGCCGCCGGCGTCCTGCGCACGCTGTGGTGCTATTGGATCGACAACCACCTGGCCAAGGTCGAGGAGCGTGTCGCCGCGTGGCTGGCGCAGGCGAAGAACGCGGTGCAGCAGGGCACGAGCGGTTCGAGCAATGCCGCGCGCAACTTCCTACAGAACCACATGCAGGGCGCCGGCTTGGCAACCGTGACGCAGATGACGCTGCCCCATGCCCCGAACTTCCAGCAGATCCCGCTGCCGGGCAACCCAGGCAGCGATGTGACGACCTCGAGTCGGTAAATGATGTGGGGAAACAACAATCTCGGGCCCCTGGGCCTCTGACGAATGAACCGCTAAGCACCTAAAGTATCATAATATCATTATTGAAGATGGGTTAATTTCTGTGAGTGATCGTCAGAGTGGAAAGCGATGTAAATGATTCACAAGCTGTTGCTGTTGTGCTGGAGATGGAAGCTTTGGATTTTGGAACTTGTCACATTGATCTGTGCAATTGTTTTGGCATAACTAATTAGCGGAGCTCCTGGGGTGAAAGGAAACCCTGCAATTTGCAATTGCATCTTGACGGGTCTTCCATACGATCCGTATCCGTACTCCTGGGTTTCTGTTTGTTTGAGCTTTGGGGTGTAGTCTCGGTGATCAGCTCATTTCATCTTGTTCTTACCAATCGTGGTCAATACTTCAACACACCATTGTGATTGAATGCTCCCTCAATCCATTACAATACGCGATCGTACCGTGTAGTAGTGTACTGGAGACGGAGGACCGAACTGTCTCGGACGTGTATTATATTATATGTATGTACAGTCACATACAAAAAGTGATTAGCCACATCCGGATTAGCAGGTCTTTTACACACTACCCCACTATCTTCCAAGACATACAGCAATGGCAATACCAGGCATTTAAATATATAAAATAGGTCTCCTGATTCCTTGGAAAGTATAGAAAGAGCCTAGATACATAGGAAATTCAGTAGTATATAGCTCCTCCCTTATTACGAATACATTCCTTGCACCTATCCGTAAATGACAGGACTACCTTCTCCCAATCCTGGGGTGTCAATCTGTTCCACTCTTCGTGTAAGACCTCTTCTATATGCCTAAGGTTATGAATTCTATGGCGCCGCTAGCTAATCCGAATCTTCATAATACGCCAGAGGTTCTTAATAAGGTTCAAATCTAGGCTCTGAGCTAGCCACTCTAGAGTAACCATTCGTAATGTAGCCTTATGGTTCTGAGTAGCCTTTGAAGTATGGTAAGTAGCCCCATCTTCCTGCCAAACTGCCTAGCCTTGAGCTTTAAAGACTTCTTTGTAAAATGGGTAGGTATATTTGTTAAGGATAAGCCGGATATATTAGCCAGAGTTTATCCGAGTCCCCTTAGGTAAGATAACCAACTTAGACTTATTCTTCAAGGAAATAGCCCCCTAAACACTAAGCAAGGACCTCCCAGATTTAAAGCTCGGCTTTAGATTCTTGCTCTCGTATACTATACCAGTCTTTCTTCGTACCTAGGGAGGTATTGTATCAATGCCAAGCTTAAACGTAGCTTCGTCAGAGAAGCAAATATAAGCTACATCTTCTAGCTTTAAATGTTATATCCTACGTGCGAATTGGAGCCGGCTTTTCTTATAGGCTAGGGTCAGGTATAGCTTCTTACGTGGCCGGAAGGTATAATATTCGTTCTTTATAAGATATGCCTATATAGTATTAGGGTGAAGCTAGTAGCCGGATTTTAAGGGGGTGCTTATATAAGCTAGGGTTTCGAAGGGGTTCTAGATTATATGGCAAATAAGACGTCGTTCAGCCCTGGAATTAAGCTTCCTTGGCCGGCCGGTTCGTTTTCTAGGTTTAAAACCAGGTTCGGTAGCCTGTTGTTCGCGACGAAGGATAGCTATAATAGTAGACTTAGGGAGGCCGTTAACATCTCGAATCTTTGAGGCTAAATAACCTAACCGATAGAGCGTTTTGATGACTTCTACTATTGTAGTAGAATGCTCTCTATGGTTGGTTTTCGGTTTGTACCCTATATTGTATATTGTATAGAGGAAAAACTGGTTTTGTCGGTATAGGAGGTGGAGGAAGTATGTAAGTCAGGTCCTACCTTCTAAAAACGGCTAATCACTTTTTGGATGTGACTGTACCATCTACGTACTGCTGCTCCAGCCCTGCGCCGAAACGGTAGCACAAGGACCTACAAGTATGTCCCGTGTACAGCTTGAATCCTTGATGACAAACTGCTCGTTGCCTGTGGCGGCTTAAATTTCATCCCGCACCCTCTCCGATCCGATGTCATGTGCAAGTCGCCCTGTTGACATGGTATATTTGGGATCCTCACCAACGCCTCAACACCCATCCATAAGCCTTAAGTAATACGAGTTTCTCGCAATTCCACATACAAGATGGCAACATCATAGCGTGCCACCTTTACGCGCATCGTATGGGAATACGAGCAGTTCCGTGATCACCAGGGCAACTTAGGGACGCGCGCAAAGCAGCGGTTGTCTTCTCCGGCCCGGTAACAATCACCAGAAGAAGCGGAAGAAGCACGACGTCCCTACGTCTTTCGCTTCCAGCTGTACCTGGCACGCACCGACGCGGCTGTCGACGCCAGCCCCGACAATGCTGACCTGGCGCGCCTGTTGGACTACCTGAACCGCGAGATAATGGACGAACCTATACTGTGCGTCTGGGAAATCTACTCGCACAGCTCCTACGACCCCTCCAAGGTTCTTCAATGCGTCGAGCACCAGCGCCGTGAGATCGCCCATTGGAAGCTGCACGAACCCCGCTCGACAACAACAGCGGGGCTGCTCATTCCCAAGGTTGCGCGCTCGCCGCACGACGAGCGCCGCTACGGCTTCTTCATCTGGGCGACCCCGGGAACCTTGTAGTGCCTGGCTAGCGGTGATCTCTCCCCTCCGTTGATGTGGGTACACTGCCGAACGCAGTGATGAGCTTCCGGGAGCGTTGAAAGCAGTGTCTGCAGTGGGTGGCTTATACGAAGGAAAAGAGTGCCTTGTTGAAACTATCTACAAAGGAGACAAAACGACTGATATTTATAGACAAAGGGACTAGCCAATGCGTTGGTAACGACACCTCATACACTATGGCACGTATATAGCTAATACTCTTAGAAGCTCTATAGCTTCTAATACACCCCCTAGTTGAACACGGTAGTCGTTTAACTACGCTTTATAGTAATACTGTTCCTAGTGTTATATCCTTTGTCGCTCTTACCTTGATAGCTCCTTTAGGGGGCCTACCTTCTATATTCGGAAGTCTAAAAGAGTCAAGTATAGTAGAGCGATTCCTTTGAAGCTATAGTTTAAATATAGCTATTGTAACTATAGTAGCGATAGTATTACTAGTTTTAATTATAATAATAATAAGATAATACTTCTTATACTTAAATTAATAGATAACTTATCGGATATGCCTATTACAAATACTATAATAGCTAGTAGGTCGACTCCTGCTCCCGTAACGCCTTAAAAGTGTAAGCGTGCTAAAGCTTCTATACTATGAGTGTTCCTTTGTTCTATCGTTGATTTCGTAGTGTTTTAGCGATCCTAGCGGATCTGGCGTTTTCAAGCGAATTCGTGTAGTTTGGTTCCTTTTGATTGATTTGATAGCGACTTTGTTACAGTTTCTAGCGCTCTACTAGTCGTGTTAAGATCATTTAGGCTAACTAAATATAGTAATATTAAAGCTGGTGAGCTTCGTAAGGTGCCCTATAGAATGTATATATAGTTGGCTCTAATAGGACGTTCTTTTGGCGAATATCACGATTATTCTGGTGCTAGCTCCTACTATTACTATTATACCTATGGTTACTATAAGTGTAAGGATATATACGTTAATTGCCTATATGTCTAATAGCTCTTATAATACTTATACTAATTAAAATAGTCCTACTTCTTATATTAAATTAGTAAAGGATTTGATAAAGGCTTTACTAGATAGTGTTAAGGCTTCTATAAGTCCCTAGATCCTGCCCTCTACCCCTAATGTATAGGTAAGATAGAAGTGCTAATAGTTATATATAGGATCTTAAGAAGTTATATATAGTTCTCTAGAATAACCTTAAATATGCTAGTGTTTCCTCCGAGCAAGTTAAGGATAATATAGAGGAGTACGAGCTTAATAAGGCTAAACTCGCGCGTTTTACAAAGATCGTCTGCTCTATATATGACATTTTCTACTAGTTAAGTAAAATCAAGGAGGGTTATAAGGCTTATATTAGCATTTCTAATAATACGTTAGGCGCTATGCCGTTGCCTGGTAAGGATAAAGGCAAGGGTAAAGCTATTAATCCTAGTGATAGCTAATAGTAGAAGGTTGCTTAGATATATTTAGGAGTATTAGGCGGAGTACTAGATAGTGTCTCGGGTACTTATATATATACCTTGGTTTATTTTCTCGAATTTAACTTATTTGCTACCCCCTAGTTATATAAGCCTATAACTAATATCCTAAAGATTAAGGAGTACTCTCTAGCGCTTAAAAGCTTATTAGCTAAGTCATTTTATAAGCCTATCTACTAGTATCTAATTAATTAGTAGATATATAGCTTTAAATGTTCCTTTTACCGCTTCCTAGTATAACTATATATTATAGATATCTATATACTATAACTAAGTATTAATACGTTTGTTCTTAGCTATTACTAGTCTAATCGTTTACTAATTATTATAATAGATGTTCTAGGATTCTCTAAGCTTAAGATCGATATCTATAAATAGCCTTTTAAGCACTGTAACTTCTCTTATTATAAGGGAGAGCATTAGAAGTTCTACTTTAGTGCTTAACATTATAATAGTATCCTAGTATAACGCCTTCTATATAATATTATTATTATTACTATTATTATTAGTCTTATACCGTTATGCTAATAAGCATACTAGAGCCTCTCTAGTTATATACAAAGGAAACCGTACCTAATAGGCTAGATAAAAACCTCTATCCTGCCTTTAATACCTAATCTAGAAAACTAGTACACTATAGAGAAAAGGAGAAGTGGCTAGAATAGCCCTATAGAGGCCTTCCCTCCTAGTCTAGCCTCCTTACAAGGCGGTATTCTAGGAGCCTCCCTAGGTCTATTAGCCACTATAGAACCCTCCTTGCCAAACGATAGTTACAGGTCTCTATACCCTATAAAACGAGGTCTAGGTCCCTTTATAACCATATTTCCTAGGATTCCCACGTTTGGCTTCTTAGTAGGTTCGGGTACTAGATAACCAGATGCTCTATAGTCTCCCTCCCTTGGCTATAGGCATAGTAGGGTATATTAACCCCTAGGACTTAAACCTTAAAAAGGAAGTCACAGAGGCTAATAGCCCCTATATAGGCCTATACTAGTAGGGAGCTCTAGGCCTTCGTTAGGCCCTGGTGCCTTTATAGGCCTTCCCCTATAAAAACTAGGCACAGGGGGTCCTTGTCTAATACACACTATATCCTCCTACTAGCTTAGTCAGCCTTCTAACGGTCGCTCTAACTAGCTACTATAGCTAGTTCTATAGCCCATAGTCTACTTTATAAGGTCTATAGGGGGGGTTAACCCCCTCTATAGCCCTTCTAGACCTACTACTAGACTATCGACCTTACTACCTCTAGGGCTATAGGCTTCGGCTCCTAGCCCCTTGCCCTGGTCCTTCTCTTCTAGAACCTCTAGCTAAGCCTATTATAGGCCTATTAGATAAGAGCCCTTATAGGGACCCGGGAGGCCCTTAGGCCTACCCTAGTCTATAGGAGTAGCTAGTCGAGTTTAGCTTCGAAGTTAGCTAGCCTCTTGTTAAGATAAAGGTCGAGGGGTAGTACCTAGGCCTCCGTTTCAAGGCAGCAGATAGGGGTAGCCTTATAGGCCCTAGTAACTACCCGAAGGGCTCTATACTAGGCCTTCGATAGTTCCCTAGCAGGGCCTTCTAGCTTACCCCCTAGCTTGGTAGGCTTATAGAAGTTCGAGGCCCTATAAGTTAGGGCGTTATAGATATACTTAGTATAGACCTTATAGGCCTATAGTAGGCTAGGGCCCTAGGTCTTCGTAATAAGCCTAGTTAGGGCAAACTCCTAGGTTTCTAGCTTCTTAGCTACCTTTATATAGTAGGGGCCTTATTATAGCCTCTAGTCTAGCTAGACCTCTAGGAATCTAGCTAACTTTGAAAGGGCTATAGTGGTAGTACCCCCTCTAGGTTATAGGAGCTCTAGCGGTCACGACTATTATTTCTAGCCCCTGTTAAAGTAGATAAGTTCGTACTTTTCCGGGGCAAAGGCTATATCCTAGGTCCTTACCTACTATAGGTAGGCCTTCTAAGCCCTCTATAGCTAACTATTATAGGCCTCCTTGGCCCTCCTAAAGGCTAGAAGGTTAGTATTATTAGCAAAGCCTACCAAACTAACCATAGGGCTAGCCTAGTGAATAGCCTAGTAGAGGGAGGCTATATAGAGGATAAATAATATAGGGGAGAGGGGTAATCCCTAGGGGACCCTGGCCCTTACTACTATATCCTCTATTTCCTAGCTATCGAAGTAAAGGATAGCTACCCTATCCTATAGCTACTCCTTAACCTAGACCACTAACTACTTTGGGAAGCCCTAGCTCTATAGGGTAGCTAGTAGCTAGGTATAGTTAATAGTATCGAAAGCCCCTAAGATATTAAACTATAGGAGGGAGGTAGCTACCTTATACCTCTAAGCCTCCTAAACCTAGGCCGTAACAAGCCGAATGGCTAGTTTAATAGACCTATATTCCTGGTTACCTATCTACTCGACTAGGAGAAGCCTATAGGCCTCTATAATAGCTATTACCTTCTAGGTAACTATAGCCTCTAGTACCTTACCTACTATTAGTAGGAGCGCTATAGGCTTATAGCTACCTAGGGTAAAGTAGGCCTATAGGGGTTTGCTAGGCTTATAGAGGACTACTATCTTAGCCCTTTTAAACTAGGCTAGGAAATAGCTAAGCTATAAGCTCTCTAAGGCTAATATAGCTAATATCTGGTAGAGCGGCTGCCTATAGGCCTTTAGTAGACCTATAAGGAGTAGGTCCTCCCCTAGGGCCTTCTATAGGGCCGCCCTAGCTAGTACTACTCTGACTTTGCCTACTATAACCTCCTAGCTCATTTCGAACTTCGGCTCTTAGTAGTCATTTAGATCTAGGTTATTAATATCTAATAGGTCTGCTTCTAGGTTTAGAAAGAACTTATTAGCTAGAGCCCTAGCCTTCTATTAGTAGGTTATAAGCCCTCCTTCGAAGGTTAGGAGCTTTAGAGGGTCGACCGGTAGGTAGCTTTATAGCCTTACCTACCACTCTAGCCTCTATAGTAGGTCTAGCTAGTTAGTTACCTCCTATAGTATAGCTCTCTAGCTTTTAGTCTTCGTAGCTATAATAATCTTAGCCTAGTCCTATAGGGCCTGCCGAAGTACCTCCTATATATAGGGGTTCGGGGTACTTCTATAGGCCCTCTCTACCTCCTTAGCCCTCTTCTAGGCCTCCTAAACCTCCTTTATCTACTATCGAGCCCGTTTACTACTTATACTAGCCTTCCTTACTAGAGCCGAGACCGTAGCTATTTCCTTAAAGGCCTCTATAAGCCTATTAAAGGCCTATAGAAGCTCCTCTAGGCCCTAGAAGATAGGCCTAGCCAGGGCTAATGCCTACCTACTAAGCCGGAGCAGGAGGTAGGCTACCTCGGCCTACACGATCTCCTTGTCTAGGCTCTTCTAGTCCTACCCTTTATTAGCTAGTACGGGCCTATTAGTCCCCTAGAGGGAGATATTTAGGGCCTATAGGTAATAATCAGATTTCCTACGTTCTATAATATCCCTATAGGTTACCTCTAGCCTAGCCAAGGCCTAGAGTAGGTCTATCGTAAAAGGCTAGCTATATTAGTCCCCTTAGGGGGCCCTAGTAACCTGGCTATATAGCGTTTATAGGTCAAGGTCCTATTAGTCTATAAGGCTAAGGAGGTCCCTAGCCCCTAGGCTAAGCCTATTAAATAGGTCCTAGACTAGGTAGTAGAGGTTAAAGTTACCTATAAGAACTAGGGGGTAGGTTAGCTAGGGTAGGGCTAATAGGTCCTATAAGAGGGCCTGTTTACCCTTATTATTATAGACTAACTAGAGTTTAAACCCCCTCTTCCCTAGGGTTAGAAAGGTTACCCTATACTAGTTCTCCTCTACCAAATAGTCCTATTAGCTAACTAGGAACCGTTTAACCATTAGAATAGCTATCTTACCCTTAGGCTTATAGACTAGGCAGTATTTCGAAGCCTAGGGGTAGTATATTAACCCTATAAACTAGTTAATCTATAGTTCCTAGATAGCTAGTAGGTCGTATTTAGCCTCCTCTAATAGGACCTTAAGGGCCTATTTATTACCTTAGGTATTCTACTAAAGGACCTTAATTTATATTCGAGGTAGCTAGAGCAAAGGACAAAGGTATAGTAGTAATAGGCTCTATAGCCATTGCCCCCTTAACCGGTTATAAGAGGGAGGGGGCTCTAGGCTATAAAAAGGAGATATAGGTCTGTTAGGTATCAAACAAGGTACTCTTAGCTGCCTATTAGGCTAGGGTAGGCCTCCTATAGGGGCGTTTAACCCTAGTTTAATAATGGTTATCGTCTTCTAACTAGCTACTAAACTCGAAGGTAACCTTCTAATATAGTTACTCCGGTGGTTAGAAGGTCTAGGGTCTATATTAGTAGGCCTCCCTAGCCCTCTCCTAGGCTTTAACTTTCTTTAGGCAGCCCCTATACTAGGTAGTATAAGGGCCCCTATAGGCTATATACCTATAAGGCAGTTAGCTAGAGTAGGTAAGGCACTAGGCCTCCCTAGTCTTCCCTCCCTCTCCGTAGGCCTTTACGCTATAATAGCTATAATAGGCCGGCCGCTAGTAGTACCATTAGGTATAGCCAAAGCTCTAATACTTATAATACTACCTTAGCTCTAGAGCATCGTAATAGGGTTTATAGTCTAGTACCTAGGCATCCTAGACCATACCCTCGTTATAGGCCTTCTAGGCCTCTTCGAGGTCCTATAAGCCTAGGAGTACCATGGCCTACTTCCTTTATAGGCTCTTTAGTAGCTAGAACTTGACTATTTCGATCGAGTATAGGCCTATAGCCCCCTTAAAGTCTTATTTACTAACCCCCTATAGCTCCTCCTTCTAGACTCCTTTAGCTAGGACTATATAGGCCCTACTAACCTCCCTAGCCTCCTCTCTAAAGGCTATAGCCACCTATCGCTTATTAGCCAAATACTAATCCCTAGTAGCCTTATCCTTAAAGACTACTACTATATCTCTACTTAGGAGCTTCCTAGCTACGATAGCTCCCTAGTAGCTAGAAGCCCTATTAATTGCTTAGACTATCTCGGCCGGGGTTTAGGCTTTAAGGTCCTCCTATAGGCTCGTGTTCTATATTATAACCTCCTATAAGGCCTATAATAGTACTGCCTTAGCCGACGATAGGCCTTCTTAAGGGCCTATTACCCCCTATTATAGCCCTATAGCTACCTATACCTAGGTAGGGCAGGGGGGTAGCCTTAAAGGCTTCTTTAAGCCCCTTTTTAACTTCCTTAGCTACAAGTTCCTATAGGTTCGGAACTAGGCCTATAATAGTAGTTATAAGGCTCTATAAGAGCCTATCGGCGAGGTCCTATGCCTTACCCTATTTAGGGCTTAGTATAAGGTTAACTAGTTACGTAACAAAACCCCTTAGCTCCTTGATATCCGGGGTAGGGCAGGCCTATAGTAGGCCCCCCTTTGATTAGCTCGAAGCTATAGGCCTCCCTACTTAGTGGCTTAGTAGTAGGCTTTAAATCGACGTTACGTTCGGGGGCGCTAGGTAGTCTATACGGTGAAAATTTTTGATAATTGTACGAGATACGGTCGGATTGCGGTCGGGTCTGGTTCCTACGCCTGTAATGCCTGTTGCACACCCGCAACGGCTCGCGTACGGTTGAAAGTGGTACCGTTGGATAGCGTTTTTCGAGAGCTTTCTAGCGATGGTGGTTTTATGTGTTTTGGTAGGGTATTCGTAAAGATCCGGGTGTTTCCCTAGGCCTTAGGGTAGGTTTGGTAAGCCTGCCTTCTATATAATAGGACT
This sequence comes from Thermothelomyces heterothallicus, assembly GCF_042370625.1. Lineage (NCBI taxonomy): Eukaryota > Fungi > Ascomycota > Sordariomycetes > Sordariales > Chaetomiaceae > Thermothelomyces > Thermothelomyces heterothallicus. The sequence continues at coordinate 413,945 of NW_027192588.1, read as the reverse complement.
GCCAAATAGGAAGAAGATATATCCCTATAATAAATACTATGTATCTAGATTATCTATATATAAAGCGTCTCTAGCGATTATAAGCGTTAGACTATCTAGCGCTTACTTGCCTCTATATTAGATTAATAGGTAAGAGCTCCTAAATAGATATCTTACTACTTACTATACCTCTAATAAGTAGTCTAGTCCTAGGTTAGTTAGGTATTAGGATAGTATTAAATAGGCATATACAATGTCTAGATATAATATAACTATATAGTATAGGATTAATCTGACAAGCTCCTAATACTCTTTAATCTACGTACTAGTAGCGCTCCCTTCGAACTTCTTTAGTTCTTTATAGCTTAAGGGAGTTAGTTTGTACACGCTAGGCACGTCTAGTCTATATCTTCTCGCTACCTTTCTGATATATTAGTCGTAGACTAACTATATCTTATATATAGGTTGGTCTCGAATTACCCTAATCCCGAGGAACTAACTAATATTACCCTACTTATAGATATCGTAACGAGCTTTAATTCCTTCTATTACACGCTCGGCTACTATAACGTTACTTTTATAGAAGAAGACTAAGAAGTTATCGATATAGAAGATTAGGATAACGCGTTTATTATAGCTTAGGAAGAGGCACTTTTCTTCTCCTGATAGCTCTATCCTAAGTTCCGAAAGCGTTTTATAGAACTCCTTATACTATAAGAGTGGCGAGTCTCTTAAGCCGTATAGATCTCTTCGCAACTCTACGTATTTCCTTGGCTACTTGAATCCTTCTGGTAGTTTGTAGACGACGGGATTGTCTTCTAGTCGTTTGGCGTTAAGGAACGCTTATACTATATCGAACTATTTGACTTCGAAGTCAAAGTACGCTATAATCGCTATTATTATATAGAACGACTATACTATTAGAGTAGCTATATATATACTTTCTACTAAGTTAATATCTTGTAGATCTCCTTATATATAGATCCTTGCCTTATACTTTTCTAAGAAACCATCCTTATTAAACTTGTATACAAATACCTATTTCAATGGTATAGGTCGTGCTTTCGCCTACTTATATAGGATAATCTTCTACATTCCCTTACTCTCTAAGTTATATATCTCCTTACGAGCTATGTCTTTAAACTACTATCCTAATAGGTAATTATATAGGTCTCGCCAGTTATTAAGAATGTAAATAAGATCGTCAATATACTAACACGGCTTATTTAGAGCTACTCCAAGGTACATAGCATCCTTCTATTATATAGTAGGAGCAAATACCATATTAAACTGGTACCAGCCTCTCCTGGCAGCAGTCACACACCCCTAAGACCAAACCTCCGTCTGGTCAGATAGAGAGGAGTGTTAGCTCAAAGTGTCTAGTATATCTAGGTATTTACGGATGTAGCAGATAAGTCTAGCCTCCTAGACAGCGGTTACAATGGATATAGGGATAGCGATAACGATGCCCCTCTAGGCAGATATAAAAGAGCCTACCTACGTGGGAAAAGATAACCAAACTCACAAGTGAAAGAAGAACCTTATCATCGTATAAATAATGCTATAATAGTAGTCTGTTGCTATTATTATTGATCTATTCTATAAAAACTATCTGTTGTCCTTATTCTCCTCCGGCACCTCCTAGATAGGCACCCCCCTATTTATATCTAGTATATATATAACTTGTTTAGAACCGGAAAAACGAATCTATAACCTATGCCTCTCTAGTTATACCAAGAGGTTCCTACCCTAGTCTAGTATATACCGTTTGTATACTCTAGTCCTCTAAGTAAGCTTCCTATTGATTAGGTAGGTAAGTCTTATAGAACTATTGCTAGAGTTCCTTTATTATATAGGTAAAGGAGTAGTAGTAATTAACCTTCTCTTTGCTTTATAGCCGTTCGCTTGACTATATAGGGTCCCTAGGTATATAAGCCCTCCTCCTACCTCTGCCTCTCCTTATAGGAGGTTACCAAATAGCTTCTCCTTCGCTTCTACCTTCTAGAGGGTACGTTAGCTAATCTAGACTTTGCTTAACGCTCTATTCCTCTAGTATAACCAGGTACAATATATTAGTAGTACCGTCCTAGGTTCCTAGCTCTTCTATCTACTTGTCATATATATTATATTCTTCTATAGAAGGCATTCCTCTATTAGATTTAACGGCTCCCCTGCTCTCCCTAGCGTCTAGTTAGCTAGCTAGCGACTAGGAAAGCCCTAATTTAAACCCTCCTACTTCCTAGTAGATATCCCCTTTACTAGCTAGTATAGGGTATACTACCAAGGGCTTAGGCGTATATTTAGAGGTTAAGAGTCCTCTAAAGCTCTCTATCTATTTGGTGAGTTCGTCTACTACTTATATCTCTGCTATAGGAGTCTCTAGAACTAATTACTCGCTTATAGGCTATATATCAGAGAGCTCCCTTACCCCTAAGTCTTAACCCTATTAGAGAGGTTAATCTACCGCCAGACTCTCTTACGATAGAGGTAGCTAAGCCACTATAATAGAGTCTTCTATTGGTTAGCGGGTCTATAGCATCGCTTACTAGAGAAACTTAGTATCCTAGGAATCTTTGCTAAGATCGAATTAATTGATTTCCTAGCTTGCTACCGCTAGCAATAGCTCTATCGGCTGCTCTTCGCCTAGATGGTAGAAAGTCTTCTTATCGAAGTAAACGTTACGAGTTATAATGACCCTATCAAGCTTAGGTATCTAAATACAATAGATATTAGATATATAATATCCTATAAGATACCTTGTCAGCCTATATAGTAATACCTTAAAGTCCTTTATATATTACTTAGCTTCCCTATCCTTATAGAGGATATATACCTAGTATCTATATATAAAGATATTACTCTAATCTAGGTGTAAGTCGCTAATTAATATAATTATTAAGCTAGGTTTGTATTAGCGAAAATACTATTTAAACTAGCTATAGAGTACCTTATTAGGAGTTCTAAATAAGTAAGCACGGCTCGGGCTTATCGTATATAAGTATACCGCTACTTGTACGCTTTCTAACTAGAGCTTTATAGGTAGATTTACACTATCAAGTATCTTGATTAAGCGTAAGATTAGTTCTTGCCTTACTTGCTCCGCTAGTCTATTAGGCTTATAGGTATATAATAATAAGAGTTTAAGATTAATCCTACTCTCTACTACCTAAGTCTAGTAGCGTGTTAGTACTTACCTTGCTAAGCTAATCGTTATAGTATCGTTATCCTACTTAATCTTATAGATAGTAAGCCTATATTAGCGTCTTACCTAGCTCTTGAAGTTCTAGATAACTCCTATAATTTGGTCTAGTAACTTTATTATTAAGAGGAAAGGGAAGAGCTTCCTACTATACTTATTAATAATTATAAGTAGCTATTACGATCTATTAATTGATTTAGGATAATTAAATAGATCTTAGGCTACTTACTAGAACAGGCATATAGACTTCTACTTAGGTAGCGTTTTCCTAGAGATAACCTTACTTATATAAGTACAAGCGTAGCTCTTGTACTTAATATATACCGTCCCCTTGATATAGACGTTTCTAGCGTTATTAACAAGTGCTTTCAATGCTTCTAGTCCGAGGTAGCTAGCTCTTAAGTACTAAAGATCCTCGGTATCCTCTCTTATAGTAGGTAACGCTTATATATATAACCTTCTATCATATATAGTAAATACGTTCTATAAAGATATATAAACGTTTACGATACCTGCTTTACTAATTAAGATATAGTCTAGGAAGCTCGAGTAGTAGGAAAGTAGCTTGTATTCGAGGAAGGTAAGATTATACTTACGTTCTAACTTATAAAGAATAACGTTATTTTCTAATGTTCTAAAACATAGTAAGCAATCTAAGCTATAGTACTAAGTACCTACCTTAAGTAATAGAGCTTCTAAGATAATATTAATATAGAACCCTTTGATAATAGTAATATCCTTAAGTGTTAGCTTCTTAGTATATAATCTATATAGTCTATCTAGAACGTTTTTAATTACCCGAGTACCCCTCCTACTAATAGGAAAGGTTATTATACCTACTTTAACAAACTTAGGATCTTCTACCTTAACGAACGTCTTAGGCAAAAGGAACTTCTTATTATTAACTAAGTAAGTTATACTATACAAGTCTAATAGAGTACCTTCTAAAAGAGGATAGCACTATAGAGTAACTATACTAAACATCTTATAGTAAGTCAAGAGCTTACCAAATAGCTAAAGGCTAATAATTAACGTATTAAGGGAACTAGGGTATCCTACCCCTAACTACCTAGAATAGGATAGCTCCCCCTACTTAGTAATAAGTTAATTTTTTAATCTAGCCTACTTCGGCTTATCAAGCTCCTAGCGAATCCTCTTATACTCCTTATTAGAAAGGTATAAGCATTACTTATTACTATAGATAGCTTACTTAAGAGTATAGTAGTCTATTAGATCCTATAGGTATCTTAGATACTTATAGGGATATCTTATATTATACTACTAACCATTACAAGAGTCTCTATACAAGTCTCTACCTCTCTCCTTACCGCTCTTCTAAGCTATAGGAAATATTAGTATATAGGTTATTAAGAAGATTCTATACTTCTAAGAGACTCTAGGTTATATATTATTATTAATTAAGATCTTAGCTATTATAATAAGGGAGCTAAGCTCTAGAAGTAGCTTTCCTAGACTATTAATAACTTCGACTTTTATCCTCTTATATACTACCTAGGCTAGTAAGATATATATACTAATAGCATTAAGAAAGGTATATAGTCCTTGTATACTCTATACTTCTAGGATATCGTATTAGATAGCTCGTTAGAAGGTAATATTAAAGTTACAAATCTAGCGCTATAGATTAACTCCTAAACGCTTAGCTACATTAAGACTAGCTATATATTACACTATAACTATTATATAGAGTATCGCGATAGATGGTATAAGTATAGAGCGAAGTACCTAGATAATCCCCCTAATAAGGTTAATATCCTTCTTCCTATATACTTTTATAGCTTTATAGAGCTTAGGATCTATAGTATATACTAGCTAGCATTATAGCTATCCTATTCGCTTACTAATATCTAAGGTATATACGATATTCTTATAGAAGGAGTCTTCTAGCTATGTAAATTCAGCTATAATAGTTATATCTAAAGGTATCAAGTCTCTAGACATCGAAGGTAATAATCCTCCTTCTTAGAGTTACTCCTAGGTTACTAGGATAAGGTTATACCTGGCTTATTCGCGAGTTAGGCGCTCTAGAACTTCTAGATCTAGCTTATAGTCACCGTCAGGGTCGACAAATGCCTATATACTAGCAAATTCAGCCTATAACTATAGTTTAATATACTATAAGTTCTAGGAACTAGGCCTGGTAAGGTACGTAGAAGTCTTAACTAGGATCTCAGATATGGTAGACAGATGTATTGTCGAATGTATATAGAAGCAGGGTAAGAGAGTTCATAATAGAAGGAAGCTTCTACTGATATTGAAGATACGTCGGCAGAGGAGTAGTCAAGGCGCTGGGCTTATAACTGCCGAACGTAGTGATGAGCTTCCGGGAGCGTTGAAAGCAGTGTCTGTAGTAGGTAGCTTGTACGAAGGAAAAGAGTGCCTTGTTGAAACTATCTACAAAGGAGACAAAACGACTGATATTTATAGACAAAGGGACTAGCCAATGCGTTGGCAACGACGCCTCATACGCTGTGGCACGTATGTGGCTAATACTCTTAGAAGCTCCACAGCTTCTGACATGCACTTTGACCGCAGGTTCCCTTCGCACGCGCGCGCCAAGCATGTGTATCGCCTGGAAGACCCCCCCGAGTTGGCAAGGTCGGTGGGCATGGCCGAGGACGAGATCACCGTGCTGCCCGAGCGGATCGATATCGTGGTGCAGCGAGTGACGCGGGGCGGATATGGCAGCCTGGCGAACTCGTTGTTGATGATGCTGAGGAGGAGCCAACTGGATAACGGTGACTTTGATCTCGCAGTGGACGAGGACAGGACGAGGGACAACCTCAGGACGGTGCGTTGACTGAGGAGTGGATTGACCGCCTCATTAGAGACGGAGCACAGCTTGATCTGGAGGGGTTCGTCAGCATCACAACGCGCGAGGGGACTGTCATTGTGTCGATGCCGCAGGCAGCATCCCCCTCTGAGGCACAACTGGTCTACCTTGTTTACCCGACATTCCTGGCCGGCATTCCGGATAGTTGCAGGGCCGCATCGCTGAAGACTACAGCTGAGGTCTTCACAGCGGCTCTTGTAGAAGAGCTGGGCCGCAGCATAACCATCTATCTCGAGTTCCGCTTACCAACTCATGGCGCGGACCTCTCGAGTCTCATTTCGGAACATCGCGCACAACTAGCAGCAAGGTCAGATATTGCAATTAGTGCTCTACGCCCGGATCGCAGTGACGGGAACGGCGGCACGCGTGGAAGAGTCCATTCTTGTACGCGCTATGCTCAAGACCCCTCCGACACCCGCACTGAGCCTTATCCGACTTTTCTAGTGGTCCTCGACAAACCCGACTTTCTCCAGAACCAAGGTGTTCTGTTCGTCATGACAGATGGCGGAAGGGTCAAGCCCTTGCCCTTCACAGACGAGGAGGGCAACCCGATGCCCAATCCATACCCTGGAATGGTTGACCAAGAGTGCGACTATGAGGAGACGCTGGTGCTGCCGAGTGTTGGAATGCATGAGACCTCGCGGCGGCTCACAATGCTAGGATTGGACTCGGGCGTGTAAGGCTAATAAAGTACTTGTATAGACAAATACATCACAGGTTCCACCCCCTTGACGCCAGCAATAAAAACGCGCGCGGTGTAGCATGACCCGATGCCCAAGACACAGAGCACAAGCCACAACTAATCACGAGTCTCACGACCTTGGCTGCTCGGCATCGTGTTTTGGTCAGCTGGTTTTGATTGCGGCGGGGGAGGAAGGCCAAGCAGGTAGTTGTAGGGCTGACTTGAGAACTGCGCGCAATAGTATCTATAAGAGATGGCAACCTCGACCACCATCACCGCTAGGAGCTCGGTGTCGCGAAAATCAATCAGAGGCTGGTGTCTGGTCTCTGGTGCAAAAAGACTCTCGAACTGAGGAACTGTTTTTTTTTTTTTTTAATAAAAAAATAAAAAAAAAAAAAAAAGGCGAAGCTCCTCCAAGAGTCGGTAACCAGCTTCCATCCGAATCAGTTAGCGTTGGTGGGGCAACTATCCGCGGTGACGGGTGTCTCCCGTACGCGTATCATTCCCCGTCAACGTTACCCCTTTAGAAGCGCTCATCATCGGAATATGAACCACACTCCTTCCCCTGTCTTCTTGGGCACGCTTAAACAAGGGTCAAAGTACCTGCGACGTAGTCATGGGGCAAGACCAACCCGCATTAGGAGTCGTAGCATCAATTCTCAGCTGTTGCAGCGTGATCCTGCCTCAGGGATTCCCACGACGTAACGCGTTTGTCCTTCGGTTTTCGAGCGGATCGAGCCTGTTTCGGTCTGGGGGAAGCAGCAACGGGCACCCCCCTCGGGTCGCGCGTTCGGGGCGAGAATCAACAAGGTGGATCTCGCACACAAAAAAAGAGGTAGCGCTGCGCTAGCATCTGACCGCCTCCCGCTTCAGCTCTGTCGGAAGCGCACCTACCAACCAATTCCACTTCCTGGGCCGCGCCCGCAATTGCCTCCTCCTCTCCCAAAACCTAAGCCCTCCATTCCCCCATTCTCCTCATCGCCGAACCCCTGGGCCAATACGCACCATCTTCACGACATCCATGAATTAGAGGACGACGTGATGACATAGAACAGTTTGATACGGCCATTTAGCTTCCGTTTTCCCCTGTCTCCGCCTCCTGGAGACGCCCCTGGTGCTGCGCTGTGGAGAGCTTTTTGTTCCTCTTTTTTTTCAACTCCATCGACGTCTGCAACCTTTCCTGCATTGTCAAAAAAACACGCCTCTCCCCACTCGAGAAATCTGCACCTCAATCTTTTGCATCGAGAGGCGGCAGCCGACACCAGAACCCGGATTTCTGAGACGCACGGCCTTGGCTTGGAGCTGCAGCTGGCTTCTGCCTGACCCTCTCTCAACTCGGGTTCGAACTTCAGACGAGTCCGGCACGGCGCCTGTCCCTGTTTTGCTGGGCCTCGAATGCAAGCGACCGCGAGCCTCAGCTAAGCGAAAGGAAACAAAAACATGAATCAGCAACCGGATCTCTACTTCCCCGCCTATGCGATGAGCGCCTCAAATCGTTCTCCCCGTTCCTCCAGGCCGGGATACAACACCACTACCGGTCATCCCGGCATCAACCGTTTGGAGCAGCGGCAGATGGATCCCGCTAGCCAAGCGCCTACGGGCCTGTTTTCGACGGACGATCGGTTCGGCTCGTACGACAGCAACGCCTTCAGGCACAACCGGCTACAGCCCTCGCCGGGCTTTGCCGCGGACAACTTTGTGGGAAATTCCCAAGCATGGGCCTACAACTCCGGCGCAAGCACCGTGACTGGGGCGCTAGGCGAGGGGAGGCTCCGTGCAGGCGCTCGTCGAGCGCTTCCCCAAGTTAGTCTTCCATAACCCATTCCTCTCTGAACCCCAGATGGGACGCAGCGACTTGCTAACACCGTTACCACCTAGGAGTGGACTATGCCCGAGCAACCTGGTCTTGGAAGCCAGTCGCTTCCCCCCGTTCCTTCGAGCCAGTATCCTACCGTGGGTAGCTTCAACCCCAGCATGGGCCTCATGAACGGCGACGGAGGGTTTCATCCCGAACGGCATGGCTACACGTCCAACATGTACGATCCTCGCCCTGAACCAAAAACTCTGGGCAGCGACTTGATCCCGACCGCCATCGTCATCAAGAACATCCCGTTCAACGTGAGGAAGGAGATGCTGACCAGCATCATGTCCGAGCTGGGGCTGCCGCAACCGTACGCATTCAATTACCATTTCGACAACGGAATTTTTCGCGGCCTTGCCTTTGCCAACTTCCAGAGCCCGGTCGACACGCAAACCGTTATTGAGCAGCTGAACGGATATGAGGTGCAGGGCAGGAAGCTGCGGGTTGAGTATAAAAAGATGCTGCCTGAGCATGAAAGAGAGAGGATCGAGCGGGAGAAGCGGGAAAAGCGCGGCCAGCTCGAGGAACAGCATCAGCCGCTGCCTCTACACTCTCAATCCTCAATGCATTCGCTGAATGCCGCACAAACCTCACGGTCGCGAAACTCGCCGCTGCGTAAGTATTCTAGAGAAGCGCCTGCGAGTGGGGCGGATACTGACCATCGCGCGGCCACAGGGGACGTGGATTTGAACAACCCAGATACGCTCAGCTTCTACACTGAGTTAATGCTGTTCAAAAACGATCCAAACCGCGAAATCATTGTCTTCCCAAGAACCATCACTCCCCAGCAGCGGCGCACCGTTCACATTCTGGCCCACAACATGGGCCTTGAGCATCGGTCCGTGGGCGAGGGACAGCACAGGCAGATCCATGTCCTTAAGGATACAAGTGCCGCACCAGCCATTCACATGCCTCCAGGTGTCTCTGCCGATGCTCACCGTCGGGGTCTGAGCCGCGCCGCCACCATCGACTTCGCCGAGACGCGCGGTAATGCACCTGGACAATACAACACTCTCGGAAGGCAAGGCCGTCACGGTCCGACGCTGGAGCTTCCCGACAGTCCCGACGGCGGTCTGAATGCGTTGCGCGGCGTCAAGTCGTTTGCTGATCTTCGATCTTACACACCGAGCCCTTCCTTGTCCACCGCGTCGGGATACCCTCAAGGAAGCAGTGTACACGCCCCGAATGTGGCTCAGTATGGCGAGTACAGCGCCAGCCTCGGTCAGCCCAGTGCCCTCACGACCCCGACGACTCCAGGCACCGCATCCAATAACGATCCATCCATGCTGATCAATGAGCTCGGCTCGCTGAACCTTAACGAAGGGCCCTTCAATAGCAACCGGCTTCGGCCTCGCGAGACCCCGGGCGCGATCGGAAGCCAACGCCCCGGCTTGAACGGCGCTAGCACGCGCAGCGTGCCTGAACGTCAGCCCCACGGGCCTGGCAGTGAATGGGGCGAGAAGATTGGCTTTGGGGGCCGGGGCCGAACAAATGGTCATATGCAGCGAAGCAGTGGTGAGTTGCCCAAGTATACCCACCGATGCTCAGGAAGCTTGCAGACTGACCATAACATGTAGACTCGTCTGACAACGGCGTGCGTACCACGCCCTCTTCGGCATCGAGGTTCCAGTAGTGTGGGTTTCCGTCGGATCCCATGCTGCAGCAACCATATATCCGGTGACGCCGACCCCGAATCTGCAAGAGCCCCCAGGTCCGGGTTCTTTCGGCCCTGCGTCAGCATGCTCGCACTTATTCGTCACCCTCCTTCGCGCAATCCCGAGATGACTACACACAACCTCCCGCGACCGGAGCCGTATGCACACGACGCGTAAGAGGGGTCGTGGTACAGTCGAACGGCATTTTGTTAGGCCTACCTCGACTTTTCCACCGCACTCTTCCTAGGTTCCAAAACATACCTAAAATGCATTGTAATATTCCTTTTCTTTTTTCTCTCTTTTTCTGTTGTTGCTGTTGTTGAAAAGAAGCGATCGGCGCTTTTACTTCCTGCCTCCGGCCCTTTTTTTCGTTCTCGGGCCGGGGTCCTCCTTGTCCAATTGGTTCAGACATACGAGAGTCGACAAATGGGGGAACGCATCGCTGTGCTCTCGGCGCACTTTGCCTACTCCAGTTCACCGAAATCTATCGGTCACTTTCTCCTTGGGTGAAGATCTTTACCCTCGATGATGACGACGGGATGCAGCTAAAAGAGATGGATGGAGATAAAGAAGTTGGGTATACAAGATTCGCTAAACCTCGCATGGGCAACCATCTACTCCGAGGACCTGGCCATGGTTTGGAAAGCATCTGGCTGCACTTCCACCCAGGGCACAGCCATACAATAGGCTTGCTGCCGCCCTCTTACCGCCTTCGGGCCCAATCTGGGCTTGTCACACCGGCGGCCGGACCGAAAGATTTCACCAGCAACGCGCGCCAGGCCTCACGAATGTTACGGTGTTACGATGTCACGTCCTAGATGGCTATGACAACCTCTGGCGGGCCTCATCACGGTTGCCAGCCCGCCTACGAGGACTTAAGAAAGAAAACTCACAAAAAAAAAGACACAGCGGCGAATGAAAGTCCCGATAATACCGCCACACCGCCACCTCAGTCTTTCCGATTCTGCACAGCACGTGTTGACAGTGGTCTTGCGTTGAACGCAGCAGCCAACGGGGGAACGGTGAAGGAGCAAATTCTCAGACGGGGGAAAAATACAAGTCCTTTTTGGTTTGGAATCTTGGTCGACACACCAACACACCACATGATTGCATATTAGGATAGCCTTTCTAGGCCGGCAACTTCGGAACACACTCGTACCTCTTAATATATCTACTGTTCTCGAGTAATGTACTGGCCTGAGCTGAGGATCCGAGTCCTCTGGTTTGGTTGATCTTGGTGGGTTGGATGATGTTGTCAATGCCGTTTACTTTAGAGAGAGCTCTTGGAAGCCGTTTTCCTCTTCTATGTCTTCCCCTTGGCTAGGACTCGGCCTAATTAGGCAGTGCCAATGTTTGATAACGGGTCATTTCCAATGGGCTATGCTGTAGCGGTGCGAAGTGGGAATGAAACAGCATCTGGATAGACGGTGGTGAGGAATTGCAAGCCTTTGCTTCACTTGTGTTCCGCATATTCGCGGCTTGTAGTTTGTGATGGAGGAAATCCTTGATGGGAACTGAGAATGCCTACTACGTTTACTAAAGCTCGCAAGTTATCAATCCCCTCGAATCGAAAAGGTCATCTACAGGGCTTGGGTGAGTGACGAGGGCGTCCTGTGGTGGAGTCCACAAACTGCTGATTGTGTAAGATGCGCGTGCTGGCGGCCACGGGAGGGGAGATGGCCCGTCTCCGGGACGAGATGCAGCCACCAACAGCTACTGGAGGAGCTCGTGTTTCCCGGATGTCTTGAGGACATCGTGCACCGCCCGTAGCACAAGGGGATGCAGACTCCGGGGGGCTGCCACGAAGCCAAAGTTGGCCTTCAGTTTTCTCCCCGCGGTCAAGTCGATCTCTTTGCCGTGGACATCGGTGATCATGCCGCCGACCTCTTCGAAGAGCAGCATGGCGCCGGCGTGGTCCCATATCTTGGCGTAGCGATCCCTCCTCCTGTACACCCAGACAGTCATGTTCGCTGCTCCCATCGCCATGACGGCCCATCGGGGGACCCATCCCAGCAAGTCGCAGCCCGGGAACGGGACCTTTAGCTGCTCCGCCACCCGTTCGTGCACCGAGTCCACGCCGGAGTCGAGCAGAGCCCAGCAGGTGACGGAGCGGAGATGGTCGGGAGACGTGGCTTCGTCAGCGTGCCGGGGGAGCTGCCGAGGTTGCACGGCGCCGGCGTCTCCAAACAGCGGCCGGATGTGGGCGCCATGACCCCGGACGGCGTAGAGAATGCATCCCTTCCCAGTCGGGTCGACGGAGCGGTCGGTCACGGGAGCGGTGGCATCGACGGAGAGCAGAGGGCAAGCCACGACGCTCACGACCTGACGGCCCGCCTCGAGGAGGGCGACGTTAATGGCGTATTGCTCGTGGCGGATGTAGGTCTTTGTGCCGTCGATGGGGTCAAATACCCAGATCCTGGTGGGACCGGCGGCGCCCGGCGTCAGGGTGGTGCAAGAGTCGATGGCGTCGCAGAGGTCGTCGGCGTCGCGAAACAGGGCGCTGGCTCCGCACTGGGCGAGGACGGCGAGCACACGGGAAAGCAGCCTGCGGTTCTGCCTCAGCTCGTCGGCCGACTCCTCGCCGACGAAGCCGTCGTCGGGAAAGGCATTGCCGAGAGCCCGTCTAAGGAGGGCCTGGATGGCGAAGTCGGCAACGGTGACGGGGCTGAGGTCGTCTTTGACGACGTCAAAGGTCCCGGACGCGGCCTGGTCACCCCGAGCGGCAGCGGCAGCGGCAGCGAGGACCTCCCGGCTGATCTGAGCAGCCGTCTGTATGACGGCGGTCGCTGTCTCGAGCTCGCGGCGGTAGCAGCTGTCCATCATAAAAACCGCTGTCGTCCTCCTTTGCTTATCCCGATATCGGCAACGACCTCTTCCCGCCTGCTAGTCGGCGCAGTGGGCCCGACAAATACCCTACAGGTGGTAGATCCCGACTGAGTAATTAATGCCGGGGGTTGAAATCTCGCTGATGGACACGAGATCTCGGATAATTAGGCTGTCTCATATTAACGTTATGCGTTGACTCTTTCTTCGACATGTGCTAATTAGTTAGTGGGTTCGAGAACACCAAGACTGGCCCCACCCAGAGCCAGAGAGAATCCCAGATTTCCATCAACGTCGAGATTCGGTTTGTATGGTCCAGGGCCAACGAAATCCTTTTAACCCCCCCCCCCCCCCAACCCAAAAAAAAAATCAGAATAAATACGAAATAAACAGAAATTCCAACCCGAGCAGTGTGTTGGATTTAGAGATGATTGAACGATATGCGGTTCCTGAACAGGTGGCGCACCGCATTCTGATTGTCTTCGGCCTCCTTGTGCTCAGAAACGCTGCCTTCTTATTTATCACTCTCAGCAGTGTGCCTTGGCCCGGAGTATCCGGTAAATCCTTCTCTCCGATGACGATGGGACAACCTGGTCGGCTTCTTTCAAAAAAGAAGGAGGAGAGTAGGAAAAGCACGAAGAAAATATCGTGACGGCATCTAATTATTAGAGGAACTTTTGATTCTCTCTTCTGCTTCATCCTGTTGTTTATTCGTGTTAGCCAGTGTGGGTGGATGATGGATATTACCTTGGGATGGTTATGCTTGCTCTCTTGACCCCATTGGGACTCCCCGCTTGGAAAGAATTACGCAGGACGAACAAAATCTACAAGATGAAAGGAAGGAACGGATAATTAGAACAACGGAATGACACGGGATGATGACATTGCGAAGGAGATGGACGATCGTGGGTCAAGACAGGAAACAACGGCGCTGATGAGGAGACCTTGAAAGAGAGAATCATAATTAATTCTTAGGACGCTATCCATTCACGGTCGCTTGGCGAAAATGTTCGAAAACCGTAGCCGTCACATGGCTGGGTTCGGTTTTCTCTCGTCCGCCCCCCCCCCCTTTCCCCCGACTCTCGCCTGGCAAGACTCGAGAATTCTGCCAAGGAGGTTAATATCAAGGTGCGTGAGTTCGGCTTATCACGGTCCACGGCCAAGGCTAATGATATATATTGGACGGGGACAAGATAGTATCGGGAGCGGAATTTGGCCTTCGGCTGATGGAAGCCCAAGAGTGGGCCGCCGGAAATCGCCCTCATGTCTGATCAACTCGATTGCGAATGACAAATCCTCCCAGATAGAATCACATATTGAAGCTGACATAAAGAGTGTATGTCGAAGGATTGACCTGGCGCTGATCAGAGCGGCAAATGCCCTCTGATAAAAGACAGCCAGCCGTCAACCATCAACCTGCAGCGGCATCAGCACTAGTTGGGGGGATGTCTATAAGGAGGGAGAAAAAAAGGAGTAAGAAAGAGAATTATCTAGAGAAGGGGAAGGGGGGGGGAGCCTACCAGGGGAGAGCAGAGGGTGGGAGAAGCGCCCCCATCCCTGTCTCCTGACTCCTGGCAGCAAACAGCGCGACTTTATTGCAGATATTTCCATATAACAAAACTCCAGTTGACAGCAATGGAAGGATCAAGGAAGGATGGTGCGCCAAATCAAAGAAGAACCATATTTAAGTCCTGATCTGCAAACCAGAGAGGAAAGCATCAATACCTAAGTCAACTAGGTATTAACTCACGCTGTCTAGTCCATCTCCATAAAGGTGGAAGGAGTCCCGGGCCATGATAGGTGATGTCAGTCACTCCGCAAGCACGGCAGCCTCTCAAAGGCTCGTAGGTGAGGTGACAAGAGCATCGAGTCGTGGGTTTCCGTATCGCCACTCTACCGACGCGAATTCCCTGTTATAGCTGATTGGCTATATTCTCGAAAGGGCCGATACCATAGGCAACCGACCAACAGAGCGGACGGGCGTAGATGATGGGGGGTCGTGTCTGGGGGTGCCTCGTCTTTCCCGGCTCCAGGCGGGCACAGAGCGAGTCACCTCCACGAAACTACGCCTCGACCTATCGTGTCCCGTCTACAAGTATAGTACATCTCCGACCTCCCCCAGTCAGAACGACCCCCGGTGACGGCGTGACCGGTGGAGCGCCGAGGTGCCAATAATAGCCGGCACTGAGCCATTCTCTACGTCACCTTGCCGGGGCTTTGCCGCTCGGGTTTTATTCAATCAAACAGGTGCGCGGCTGCAGCTAAGGAAGGCGACGAACGGCGGTGGGGAGACTTGGGCAACACTGGGGATATTGAGGCTCAGGGGTTTTTGCATGGGGCTGCTTTTACCCGGAAACCTTGAACAGGAAAGTGTGTGGCGTTGTTGCACGCGCCCGGGCAAGCTGCTTCTTCCGGAGCTCCGGCAATTGTTTAGAGAAGCGGGCAAGGGGGGAGGGGGGGACTCCAATAACGCCTGGGGCGAGCTCAACACCAATCGTTGATATTATAGCCATATGACAGAAGTTTTTCGAACTTGTTCCGTAACATCGGCAGATATGACTGCTTGGGCAACCAAGTGATCTGCGCCTGGCTCAAACCAGGTCACCGCCATCTCTGGTTCAAGGCCAGGACGGAAGGGGGGGACGCATGGGTGGGTGTACGAAACAAGACACTGGCAGCTAGGAGACGAGGTCCAAACAGTATATATATAAAGTGTCCCGGTACGACATCTCTCCGTCGTCTTGCCAGCGTCTTCGTGCCATTGGCCTTCCTCCGTTTCCTCGAGCTGTCTTTAAACTAAAAGCACCGACTCCATCCCGCGCTCGGAGAGAGAGCCAGAACAAACCAAGCCAAAGGGCCTAGGAGTTTGAAACCAAGAAGAGAAGGATCTTGAGGAAAAATAAAGGTCAAGATGCATCAGTGGGCTTCCCTCGCCGCCGCGGCTGCGCTGCTGGCCAACGGCGCCGTTGCGCAGTTCAACATGCTGCGCTTCGCCTGCTCACAGCTGGTCGTTGACCGTGTCGACCCCCTGGTCAACCCGGGCATGCGCTACACCCCCCATCTTCATCAGATTGTCGGCGGCAACTCGTTCAACCTGACCATGACGCCGGTCGAGTACGACCTGGCTAAGCGGTCGACCTGCACATCGTGCAGCTTCAAGCAAGACAAGTCCAACTACTGGACCGCCGTCATGTTCTTCAAGCACAAGAACGGCTCCTATCACCGTGTCCCACAAGTTGGCAACGGCGGACCCCAGGGCCAGCTGATCAACAACGGCGGTCTCGACGTCTACTACATCCCCAGCGGCCGAGTCACAGCATTCGCACCGGTAAGTAGACAAATGAAGCTGAACCCCCAATAAGTGAGCCAAAGGAGGGAGAGAGAGAGAGAAAAAGGAGGAACCCGAGAAGGGAAAGGAATGAGAGATAAAGGAAGAAAAGAAGAGGCTATTCGAAGAACGAAAGGGGGGAAAGATAGAGAGAGAGAGAGAGAGAGGGAGAGGGAGAGAGAGAGAGAGGGAGGGAGGGAAAGGAGAGAACAATTAAGGAATTCCAGAGACTGACACATCTGCCCTAGGGTTTCCGCATGCTCGCGGGCGAAGCGGCCAACACCGATGACAGCAAAGTTCCCCGCGGCAACATCTGCCACCGCTGCTGGACCTCGACGAACGAGAACCAGTTCGTGGGCGGCGCTCCTTGCACTGGCAGCGACACTGTTGGGATCCCCCAGGATCCGAGCTGCAAGATGATCCGCCAGACAATCATCTTCCCTGCGTACGCACAAGCCCCTTCTTTGATCTCCGTCTCCATGATGCTTCTCATGACATAGAGCGAGTGCTGATGGACAGGCGCGGCGCGCTCAACAGATGCTGGGACGGCCAGAACCTGGACACCCCGGACCACAAGTCGCACGTCGCTTACGGCCAGGGCTCTGGAGCGACCGGTGGCGGCTCTTGCCCTTCCACTCACCCCGTTAAGCTACCTCAGGTCATGTACGAGATCATGTGGGACGTCAGCGCCTTCGCCGACCGGAGCATGTGGCCCGAGTCCGGCCCGGCCTTCATCTACAGCATGAACCTCGGGTGAGTTTCTTTTCTTCTTCCGGACGCCCGCTCCAGGCGCATATCATACGAACATCTCTAACCTCGACCTCACAGTGGCTCCGCCGCCCACGGCGACTACCTCTTCGGCTGGGAGGGCGACACTCTGCAGAGGGCCATGGACAACGGCTGCAACCTCAACGCGGATTGCCCGTCTGCCGGCCTCACCGCTCAGAGGCCCGAGGAGTACAACGCCTGCACCATCCAACAGCAAGCGCCCGAGCCCGTCGATGGCTGTAAGTCATACCGAGCGTCATACCGAGCAGGCAGGGAAAGATACCAGAACAAGACACTGACACGCCCTCGCTTTTACAGGGCTCGCCTCCATGCCCATGGGCGAGATGGCTGTGCGCGCCTAAACCCACGAAAGCGTCCACGGTCAGATGGAAGCCCAGGAAAGGGGATGAGGTAGGGGGGGAGAGAGGGAAGGGGGGGGGGGGGCCGCCGAGATTAATATAGATTGCCTCCCCGCCCCCGGACCGCCCAACTGGCCGAAAACTTACGACGAGCCCCCCTTTTTCGCCGGCCGGCAATTGTTGAAGCCAAACAAACGCCTATCTGGCCCTACTTTTTTTTTTTTTTTTTTCATTTTCCACTTTGTTAGTTTTGTTTTCTGGTCTCTCCACGGAAAGGTGTTCATTTTCTGTTCAATCTTATAACACACCTCTTCCGGTAGACCATTCCCTAACACGTCATTCTTCCGTGATGTACCCGAGTCAGATGTTAGCAGCCCGTCCATGTTGTTTATATCAAGGAGAGCATTGTTTCTTCCACACCGTCCGCTTCTTCCCAACGTATCCATCACTGTCTTTGAACTAATTAATAATTAGCCGCCGGCCGTGTACCGCCCCCGTTGCCCATGTTGTGTCCAGACTGCTGATCTACTTGGCAAAATGTCGTTGAATGCTAATTAGTACGTGTGATTACATTGGCAGTTGCGACAGGTAATTAGCACTGTTCGACTGGAGCAACGGAACATGCAGTTCCGCTCGGGATCATAAGAACAAAACTCTCTCTGCTTGCCTAGCAGCAGCCAAAGTACATACCACACCGCTACCTGGTTTCCGGTAGCCAGAAGTCCTGTCCGGAAGACGACGCACGAGACTGCCAAGGCTGCATTTTAATATACCGCATATTGCAATGGCAATAGGCGGCAAATCTAAGAGGTCTGCTGTGCCCCCTCGCTAGCCAGGATATGGTGCGGAAGTGTAACATAAGATACCATGCCAGCCTGTAATCATGTATCGAGCTTGGTACGGAGGTAACGTGCAGTATGTGCACTACCAGGGGAAAAAAAACGTGGTCGCCATCCGTCGGCGAAATTCAAGTGCCAGATAGATAGAATGGTACAAAAAGACAAGGGAAAAAAAGGGAGAAAATGTTACAGCATATAGCTATCAGTAGGTCAGATCCGACGGACCTACCAACAGGGATGATGAGCCAGGGGTTATAGATATATATTTAGATAGCATCCCTAAGTGCCTCTGGCACTTAGAAGAATTAACACATCTTACCACCACTTCTATAGACCGTACTAGTAGGTCTAGGAGTACCGCCTACGGCGCGAATACTGCTATAGTATTATATCTTATAGCCTATCCGAGCTATAGTCATTTATAGCCATCGAGCTATAGCAAGTGGTGCCTACTACCGGTTTGAAGCTACGATCTTCGTTACTATCTGCGTTCGAACGCTATAGGAGACTATTTACCCAAGTTAAGTGACTATATCCCTCTGCTCCGAGTAGATGCCTAAATAGTTAAAAACGATAGTAACACTAATACTATTAAGAACCGATAAACGAGTCTAAACTATAGTAAGTGCATTAGACCTACTGCTTTGTCATTAGAAACGCCTATTGGCATTAGGTTTAGAAGCTCTCTCTAATAGACCTTCGACTCCTTAAGCTAGTAGTATCTCTTAAGGAGGCCGATAACTACTCTACTTATACTTAGGACTTCTATAACTACCTAATAGACAAGGATTACCTAGAATCTTAGACTCTTAATAACTATACCTTAAAAGGACTTATTAAGTACTTTATAAGACTCCTTCCCTAGCTCTTGAACGAAGCTCTTATTCTACTATTACTACTAGTAGTAAGAATTATACCGGAAGTGTAAGTTTAGAAGGAAGGCTAGTATAGGGGACCCTTAGAGACCTCGAAAATACCAAGTCCTAAAGACCTAGTTTAATAATTTACTATATTACTAGAAACTACCTTATAAAGGATAACTTTACCTATAGGCCTACTAGATCTACTAAAGACCCTAAGGACTAAGCTAAACCTAGTAAGTCTAAGTAGATAGGGTAACTAGATACTAAGTAGATCTATTAGAGCTACTTAAACTATAATTATAACTAATATACTAAGAGAACTTCTAGAAAGGGAAGAACCCTAGTAGGGACCTTTATAAAACCCCTAGCTAATAGTCTAGCCGATAGGAGGATCGCTAATAATAATACCGATACTAATAGGGGATAACCCTATAAGGGGATATATACCCTTCTTATTACTAGACCTAATAGAGGAAACAATTATAAGACTACTCTAGAGGGTAATAATTAGACTTCTTTAGAACGCTATAACTAACTAAGCAGATATTAGTTCCCCTTAGCTATAGTCGGTATATATAATACTATAACTAGTAATAGACTAAGCCTAGAAGATTACTAATATAGGCCTACTTTAGCTAGATATTAACTAAAAGATTATAAATAGCTAGCTAATCTTCTATTATAAAAAGATCTATTACTATACCGATACTAATCTCTAGATTAAGCGTATCTATAATATAGTTAGAGGAAATATTTCTAAGGAGCTTCTCTTATAAAATGACCTATAGGTATTATTCTATAGGTTAGCCTTATAGTAGTATAAGTAATAACTGTCGCTAACTAAGAAAGAGACCCTATACTTGAATATAGAGATATAGCTCTAGAGGATTAAGGAACGATTTAGTATCTAGTTTAACTAGGTAGGTCAATGGCTAGTTTAGAATAACTATACCAAAGACGACCTAGCCTTAGGTAAATCTATCTGTAAATTCGCTATAGACCTCTTCTACTATACTCGAGTCTAGGGAGATAAGACAAACTACTAGCTTTTAACTAGACTCTAGTTAGCGATAACTCCCTTACTCTATAAGCTTTACCCTAAGCTACGCGAGATAGACACTATTGACTAGTACCTCCTCTATACCTCTGAAAAATAAGAAGCCCTTTTAGAGGAACTTAAAGCCGAAAAGAGGTTAAGGAAAGTAGCTATATTTAATATCGATAAAACCTTAGATAGGCCTAGTAGTAGTAATAATAATAACACTAATAAGGAACAAGCTAATTAGTTATATACTAACCCCCGAAAGGGTGGTTAAAGTTAGTAATACTAGACTAACTATTATAGGAGAAGGGAGGAATAGAAATATAGGTATCTCCCGTAAGAGGAGCAATTCTAAAGCTATAACTAGGAGTCTCGACCGAAGGAACGTAACGACTAAGTTAGAAATAGCTACCTATAGGGTAATAGAGCCTAGGAAAAGGGCAGATATAGTAACCGGAATCCCCGCTTTAGATAGTTCTACTACTATAGCTAGAAGCATATTAATAAGGATAGTACCTACTACTATTATAATACTATAGTAATATCTAGTAAGGACAAGAAAGCCGAAGCTAAATATAAGGAGCTTAAAGCCGCTAGCTATCTCCTAATTAGCGATTATAAATCCGAGACTAATGGAGATAGTAATAATAGAGAGGCGTACTTCCTTAATACTACCAAGGAAGACTATATCTAGGAAGACAGCAATATATATAGGCTTTGTAAATAGTTATTTGTAAGCCAAGGAGTATTATACCACTACCTATATTAGGATTATAGGAAGAAACTATACCTACCTAAACTACTAAAGGAGGACCTTCCCTAGGTAGAGCAGGACTTCGTAGAAGGAGTAGCTATATCGTTAGAATTAACTAAGGAACCGTAATAATAGGAAACTATACTCTTCTCCTTTAAACCTAGCCAAGTAGTAGAAGCTAACCTAAGTATAGAAATACCCTTCTACCGGCTAAAGAAGACGTCTTACCTATATATTCCGGTTCAAGCTAACCTAGGAGACTAGACTACAGATATTTGTTTCGATATAGGTAGTTTAACTAACCTAGTTAACTAGATATAGATTACCTAATGGGTAAAGAATCCCCGATAGATTAAGGGCGAGCCCTATACCCTTAAGGGAGTCAATTCGAAGACTAGGATTAGCGAATAGGTCGAATTTGACTTCTATATCCTAGGGGAGGCTAGGAATACGCCTATTGACAGGTATATCTATATTATAGCCGATGTTATTAACAAACTTACTCCGAAGATATTACTAGGCACTAACTTTATAATTACCTATAATGTTAAGATTGACTTTGTCAAGGGCATCTATACCTTTAGATCATTAGCTAATATAAAGGTCTGTAGAGATATCGTGAAAAAGAACCCTAAGCCTATCTCTTAGAAAGTCACCGCCGCCTAGTATACCATCGTACCTATATACTCTACCTAGCTACTCGAGATATACTTTATTCTACTGCCTAATAACCTCCTAGAGAACAAGTGCTTCTACTTCACCGCTAGCCGAGAAGGAATCTAGGACACTATAGTCACCTGGTATACCCTAAGGGTAGTAATCATCCGAAATGATACTAATACCCCTATGATTATCCGAAAAGGGGATAAAGTTAGCTATCTATTAGAATACTTAGGAGAGGACACCGCTATATAGATTAGTATAATAGATATAGAAGATATATAGGCCAAAGTTTAGGACGGAATTACCAAGCAAGAGCTAAAGAGGAGGCTAGAAGAAGCCTAGCACGTATACTACTAGGAAAAAGCCGACGGCGACTAGGAACTTCTACCACTAAACGGGACAAGTTTTTATACCCCGTTATACGGCATCGAGAAACCTAATGATATCTCGGCCATTAAAAGCAAAGACGGCATTAGTATTACTAATGTAAACCCCGAATTTGTACTTAAGGTAAAGGAACTTCTAGACAAATATAACCTTTACTAGGACAGGGGAATCGTACTAATGCCGGAAAACTAGAAGATATAGATTAATCTAGTTAATAGATGGTAAAAGTAAGTCTATATAGTTAGACCGTACCTAATAGGGCTTAAAGACCGTAAAGCCCTTGATAAGTATTATAATTAACTCTAGGTATCTAGAAGATTTACTTTTATAGATAAACCTACCCTAATTATATACCTAGTCTTTATTATATAGAGAAAAGTCTCCGAAAAGCCCGGGGTAGAGGTTAAGAAAAGCCGAAGTATAGTTAACCTATAACCGTTAAATGTAATTACAGTCCTAGATGTTTATCCCCTACCTGACTAGGATAATATTATAGCTACTATAGTTAGTAATAAATTCTTTATAGCCTTAGATATATTAGGATTTTTCTACTAGCTCCCTATAGCTAAGGAGTATAGTAACTATATAGTCGTTATAAGCTACTATAGCCTAGAAAAATCGAACGTAGTACTTATAGGTTTTAAGAATATACCAGCCTTTATATAATACTATATAGATAGACTTTTCCTAAAATACCACTATTTTATTAGGGTATATATTAATAATATTATTATCTTTAATAAAACTAAGGAAGAATACCTCAAATACCTATATACTATTTACAAAATCCTTAATAAGGCTCGTATTTACATTAGGGCGCCTAAATCATTTATAGGCTACCTAGCCATAAGGCTCCTTAGGTACATTATAAATGGCAAAGGCATCGCTAAAACCGATAACTATATCGCTACCTTTAAGAAGCTAAAGTTCCTAGATATACTCGATAGTCTAGAGTATTACCTTGGAATGGCCGGATAGCTTAGGAAAGGCATTCTATAGTTTGATACAAAAGTAAGGCCACTTTAGGTACAGAAGACAGCGCTAATGGCCGTAGTATGGAAAGAAGGAAAGCTTAAGCCTAGGAAAGCTAAAAGAGCCCGGAAAGCGGTCACTTCTACTATCAAATTTACCCTAACCAAGGAAGAACTTAAATCCTTTAGGTTACTTCAGGAACACTTGTATAACCAGGAGTTTCTCTATTACTACTACCTAGAAAAACCGCTATTCCTTAAGTTAGATGCCTACCGTAATGGCTATAACGTTATCGCTTTCTAGCTTAAGGGTAACTAGGATAGTAAGAAAATCCCTAGTAGGGATATTCCTTTAAGTGAAGTATAGCCTATCCTATTTATATTAAGAGCGACCACTAACGTGGAAAAGCGCTATAGATCTATAGAGGTAGAAATTGCTATACTTATCTAGGTAATTAGGAAACTTCGGAAGATAGTATAGTCAAATAGACACCTGGTTAATATCCTTACCAACTATACCCTAACAAAAGAGATAGTAAAGTATATATCCCTAATTATAATAGATCTAGCTAAGGCTAACCTAAAACTAGCAAATGTAGCTAATTATCTATTAGGATTTAATCTTAATATTTTCTATATCCCTAGGACACTAAATATAGTACCCGATACGCTATTAAGGTTACCTACCTAGGAGTAGAATAATCTAAAGGTTAAGAATAGCCTAGTAGACAAGCTTAGAGATATCTAGAGCGATTACTAGGATACTAATGCCTTTATAGCGGATATAATTATTATAGAACTAGTACTTAGCGATAAATTTAAGGCTAGAATTATCGCTAGCTATCCTAAGGACCAGAAGTATAGACCTATCTACTAAGCCCTCCGTGAAAACGAGAAAGACTCGGTTAGAAATGACCACGCCGGAGCCAGAAAACATAAACGGCCAAAACTGCCCATAGGACCGTTCGAACTTATAAATAGGCTACTCTTCTATATAGACTTTGACGGCACTAGAAGACTTTGCTTACTAGAAAACTATATTAACCAAGTCCTTCAGATGGTTTATAACGATATATACTATTTCGGCGAAAACAAGATGATAAACGAGCTTATAGCTATCTATTTCTATAGGAAGGCCTAGAAGGTTTCGAAGTTTATATAGTACTATAAGGTATATTAGGTAAACTTAACTAACCGTAACCTACTACTAAGGGAGCTCTAGCCTATTTATACCTAGCTAATACTATTCTATGTAGTAGCTATAGACTTTATTACTAACTTACCGCTAGCGCTAACCACTAGTACCCTCTAATCACTCGAAGGCTATACTCTTGCAGATATGCTCTGTACTATGATATATAAGTTTAGTAAGAAGAAGCTTCTCGTGGCCGGCCGCTAGATATATATAGCCAAAGAATAGGTAATAGTCCTTCTAAGGACCTAGATATTTACTAACTAGGGAATACTAGCCTAAATTATTAGTAATCGTAACCCCAAGTTTACGTCTAACTTATAGAAGGAAATATTTATATTACTAGGAACCAAGCTACTATTTTCTACGGCCTATTATCTGTAGACTAATAGGTAATCTAAACAAACGAACTAAACTATAGAAATCGCTTTATAAATGAACTTTATAGTCAATTCTAACCGCTTATAGGTTAAAATCCTACTAGCCTTGTAGTATTATCTTAATAATACTCTAGTTACTAGTATTAGGAGGTCCCTAAATAAACTGGTATATGGATTTAAACCGTACTTAGTACTAGATATCCTAAGTAGGAAAATTGCCAGAACTAGTAGGTATAAGGCCTTAGAAATCCTATATAAGTAGTACTAGGCCGAAGCTAGTAAAATGATTAATCGGGCTATAGCACTAGCTAAACTACGGTATAACTAGAGATATATACCTACCAAATTCGAAGTTAGGGATACCATTTGGCTATGGCTATATAAGGGATACCATTTACCTAGCAAACCTAATAGGAAATGGTTAGCCTAGAGAGTAAGACTATTTAAAATCAAGCGAAGGATAGGAAAACTAGCTTATAAGCTAGATTTTCCTAAATCCTAGAAGGTCTATCCGGTTATATCCGTCGCCTAACTCTACCGTATTAAACAAGGTCCCGATCCGTTCAAAAGAACCACACTACTACCATAGCCAATTCTAGTTGACGGTAAGGAATACTAGCAGATCGAGAAGATTATCAACTACCGTATACGTAGAAAGAAGCGCCTAAGGGTTAAATACCTTGTTCGCTAGCTTGGATTTGACATAAAAGACGACTAATGGCTTCCCTAGAATGAACTAGAGGCTACTTCTAGTGAATTAATCTAGGAATATATAAATCGCTATTAGATTTAACCGCTACCTAGAAAGAAACGAGGCCGACCCCCAAAGTAGAAGACTTCTAGCTAGACCTAGGATATTATACCTAGCTAGGAAGAAGCCAAATAACACCTAGAGATATATACCTTTAACAGGCTACCCTAAATCTATTTTAATACTAGAAAACCTATTACTATTCCTTATACTATTATCTTTATTACTACTTTCATTCTAAACTCTACTATTTACTATATATAGGCTACTTTAAACTATATATCTAGCTTAGTTAGCTACCGAATAACCTGACTATTTAGTAAATAGGGCTAAATAACCTACCTATCTAGTATAATAGGGCTAAATACTAATAGCTTAAGCCTTCTTTCATCTTATCTTCAAAAGCCTTGCCTAAAAACTATAAAAACCCCTAGATTTCCTACTATTTTCTAGTTTTTCGAACCTCTTCAATTCTTCTATAATTTCTTTAATAACTAACCTTCTTTTCTAACCTTCAAACCCTCTAACACTAGCCTTTTCTATTAATATAACTATATAGCCATCGCCTATAGCTTATATACCTCTATTTCCATCAAAAGGAGGCCCTAGAGAGTATTTTCCTACTACCTTTTACTTTATTCTATCATACATATAAGAAAACCACACTCTTTCGCGACTTTTGCTAAGTTTGTCGACCTAGAACAGCTTAGTTCCATTAGTTATAATGGCCAAATCTAGAAGCAAGGCCAGAAAAAGCGATAAACAGGCTACCAAAGGCACCTAGGGCCCTATAGTAGCAATAGCAACCATAGTAGCGACCCTAGCCACCGGAAACAAGCCTCCGGTTAGCTAGTAAGATACACCTATATTATAGTTAGCAATAGCAACCGAAGTAGCCGACACCCTAGCTACCGCGTTCATGCCTATCAATCGGCGGAAGAAGTAGACAGCTATAGAGGCATCTAACTAGGCATAGGCCATACCTACGCCCGTACTAGGCATATACTCCAGCCCTATAAGCGAAAACAATACCCCGGCGGATAGCGATGTCCAAAATCTCCTTGAGAACCTAGATATAATACTAGAAAGCGGCACAGGCTTTACGGCCAACCTAGGTGCCGAAGAGGAATTCCGCAATGACCTAGCAACGGGTAGCCCGGTCCGAGTACGCTATAAAGAGGCAGCTATAGCCTTCGAGGGCGAAGATCCTAATATACTATAGTATAACCTATAGTATATACCCTCTCGAGTTACTAATGCCTCTTATAATATTACCTATAACACTTTTAGCCCTTTATACCTATAGTTTCTAGAGGACGCTATAGTCAAATGGTATTATAATAGTAAGACGGGTACTATAGCCTAAGTCCCTAGAAGCGTGATTAATACGGTCTATATTGGTAAGAGCAAGTATAAGGTAGTTTACCTACTAGCCGTATACTACTTCGTCAATAGCTACTAGTTATAGGGAGAGCAAATGACTATAGCTAACTATAAGACCTTCTATAGTGTAGATAAGGACAATGCTACCAAGATTCCCTATTTAGAGGCTAAATTTACCTTTATCAAGATCAAGGGCGAAATGAAGGTAATACTATTTAGTATCATTATAGGTACCTCTATTATAGTCGACCTATATAAAGCCATTAATAGTAATAATGACTATATTATACCGGTATTATTTTTCGCTAAGTATTACGAGACCTTGAACCTATAGGGAGGATTCTAGCCTTATACTATTAATAGCAATATAGTATATAAGATAGGGGGCACCTATATAGTTATATATATCTAACGTATTAGTAAAACCGGGTAGGTCCCTATTGATATAATCAAGGTATACTAGTATAAGTAGCTAGCTAATGCCTTCCTTAATATTCCTATAGATAAGGATATTACACCGACTCTACTATCGTTAATTAAGGTCGCTATTACTAAGGTATAGGATATAGTAAATAAGAAGAGGCCTCTAACGCTACTAACTATACGCTAGGCAATTCCAATGCTCGAGCCTACCGACTTCCCATCCTATAAATTAGATATAGCTTAACTAAAGTAGGACTATTAAGAGTCTAGCCCTACCGACGCCACCTAAGATACGACCATATACCTATATATATATACTAGCTTACCTATAGCTATACTATAGGGTACTAAGCAATATAACAAAGAAAGTATATCGGTCATTAATAAGACTATAGCCAATATTACTACTAGCCTAATAGCCTAGGCCTTGTTATAGCTAGACTCGATACTCTAACCGCCCAAGCCCGTGCCTTAGCCTACTATACCTATTAGGTATATATAGTATAGGGCACCTACCAGCAGATTTGCCTATAGGACTAAGAGAGATACTAAGGACAAAGAGGAGGAGGCCGAGTCCTAGGGCAGGCTTAATAATATATATGTTACCTTCGATAGCCTCGAAGAGGTAGAAAACACCCTTGCTAGTATAGAGTTTGACCCCTTTACTAGTACTAATGTTATTAAGTCCGGCTTATTATATCTATTTATAGTTATAACAATTAGGCCCGTCAAGGACTACCTTACCTATACCTACTAGAAATGCTATAGTAACAAGGAAATACTTATCTATACCTACTACTAGATCCGCCGTTTCTACTAGAAGGCTAGTAATGATTTATATAAGGCTAATATAGCTATATATAGCCTTAAGAAAAAGCTAGAGAATATATATAAAGCCTACTATACTACTAGTATAGTACCTACTAGTATACTAGAGCCTAAGGAACTACTAATAGCCTATATCTATATATTAAAGGGAGATAGTAATACCTTAGTTAACGGCTACCTATTTAAACTTAGTTACCTTTATTATAGCCTAACTAGTTACTAAGGCCTATACTCTATACCTATAAATATTACTATAGCCTATAGTACTATTAAGGATAACAAGACTAATAAAGACTTTACCAAACGCTAATACCTAGCTACTAAGGCTAACCTTCTTAATATAGGTCAGGCTATAGTCTAGAGGCAAGATAAGGCTATTAGTAGCATCAAAAGGGACCTTAACCAAGTTAAGGAGGAGCTTAGGCAATTAAAGGAGGCTTCTACAATCGTAAATAATAACTACACAGCTACCCTTAACTAGAGGAAGGGAGCAGACGAGAAGATATAGTAACTAGAAGAAACGATCGCCCGGCTTACTAAGTATATTATAGTAATTACTATATTATAGAAGGCTTCTAAGAGCCAAGAGCCTATAGCTCGCCTACCTCTACTAGCCACTATAGGACACGGTACTCCCCCGAGCTTGATTACCAGGCCGATAGCATACCTACCGCTACCTACAGCCACTAGCCAGAAACGCCTACGCTTAGACACGCTAGCGTAGGAGAGCCCCTCGCGTAAGAGGGCCACCAGTACGGTCCACGGCAACTATACCCCGGTTAGGGATACCTAGGCCAGGCCTAAAACACTTATACGGCCCCCTTAGGAGCGTCCGTCTATAGTGTCGGTATTTATCGTAAATTTGGGAACTACTAGGAAGAAGGACTAAGGGACAGACGGATTTAACAATAGAGAGGATAAACGGGACACTTGCTAAGATTATTACTATAGATAAATGACTAATATATCTACTAAGTTATAATAGGTCGTTATATTTTTCTTTTCAAACCCTAGTACCTATTATAGTATATAGCTATTAGTAGGTCAGATCCGATAGACCTACTAATAGGGATAATAAGCTAGGGGTTATAGATATATATTTAGATAGTATCCCTAAGTGCCTCTGGTACTTGGAAGAATTAACGTATCTTACTACCACTTCTATAGACCGTACTAGTAGGTCTAGGAGTGCCGCCCATGGTACGAATACCGCTGTGGTGTCGTATCTTGTAGCCTGTCCGAGCTATAGTCATTTGTAGCCATCGAGCTGTAGTAGAAAACGGAAACAAAGAGATTGGCGGCGCTCGGCGGCGCTCTCCCCGTTGTTCTAGAAGACTGCCAATCTATTCTGCCTAAATCTCGCCCGTTCTTGCCTGCAAATGGATCGAAGGGAAACTTTGCAAACGTTGAGCAGCCACCGACCATTGTACATGTGAGTGGACGCTGGATTGGAATTGAAGATGCAACGGTTTCAACTGAGACGGACCGAATAATCCACCAGTCACGGCACCGCTCTTGGGCACACCGTCAGACATGTATTTATGTTTGTACATACCTTGTTTTTTAAAACTCCCCTTGAGATAATAGGCCACGGATGTGTAGTAATAACAAAGGGAGACGAGGAAACAGAATGGGGAGTAATGATTTGACTTTACAAAATCAATTAAAAACAAAAAGAAGGAGAAGAACAAGAAGGAGAGAGAGAATTACTCGGTCAAGAAAGCCGAAACCAGACTGTATAGACTGTACGGGAATTGAATATATTCCACACCGCGTCCCGTTTTGTATAACCTCTCATATTTAACGTTACTGGCCTGCCCATCTGCCCTCGACCAAGCCCAAAACCATGGTGTAATTATGTACATACAGGCAAACGAAAGAGTCAATCTGAAATTACGGCTAGCCTACCCCCAATAAGCAACAGCAAAGGTTCTCATCATGACTCATTATTGATACCCCACAGGGTCTCAGTATGCCGGCCCGGAGAGACCCCTTCCAATGGTCTTGAAGTTATAGCTCGTCCACTGACCATCCGTCCCCAACGTGTCAAACCGGCTCACCCCTTTCTCAGGTTCGTCCAGGCTGGTGCCGAAGCCACTGGAGTAGAAACCGACGATGACGACCATGTAGCTCAGCAGCAGAATGCTACCCTTGAAATAGTTGCTCTTGCCTTCGCCGTACATGTAGCTAAGGAGGAACACGCACAGAATTACTGTCACCATATCCCACTGGGGAAAGAGCAAGCTGAAGGTGTACCGTGCAACGTCCTCGGCCGGGATCCTTTGCGGATTGACGGCCGAGAAGAGCACCAGAGCGGGAACCTGCAGAAGGCAGACCTGCAGAGCATAGGCGGATCCAATCTCCATGGAGAGGGCAATATTGCCGTTCATGGCGAACGAGATGGCGTTAAGAAACTCGGTAGTATTGGGTACCAGCGCAAACAGCGTGATCCCGAGGAATTTCTCGTCGATGTCAAAGCTCTCGAGCACAACGTCAACCGTGTCCACGAGGATCTCCGCGATGACGGCATACAGCACGGTCGCACCCATCAGGATGATGGAGCTCTTGAGTCGGCTCCAGTTGGGCGCATCATGGCCGCCATGGCTGTCTGCCTGTGCGCCTGTCGGCCCTGCCCCATCGTCTTGCCCGGGAATGAAAGCGCCGCTGCGTGCAGTACCCGAATGGCCCCCCGAGGTTGCGTGATGGGCCGCCGTTGAGATGACGCCCGGCGGGCCTCGTCTGTGGCCTTGGACGTTCCTAGCAGCAACGGTTGCGGCAGTTGCCGCGATCTCGGCGACTTGGTGGACCAGGTTGCTATTTTGAGCTTCGGTGAGCCCGGGGATGCTGATGGTGGGACCCGTGGCCTCGGTGGTGCCGTATCCAGCAGGCTTTGGCGGAACAACGTGAGGCGTGCTGTTGGCCCCGCCGCCTAGAAGTGGTGTGTCTTGCCGCGTCTCGTCGTCCGGGAGGGGGTATTGGCCAACCTGCCGCAGAGACTGGCCAAGTATGCGCTTGTACAGGTGCGAATCCCGGATGTCGGTGGCGCTGGCCTCTCCGGTAGATGGGTTGCCTAAAGGTCGAGGCGTCTGGTGAGGCGTGTGGTGTTCCTCGTGCTTCTTCTCCTCTATTTCCATGTTCCAGATAACAGCGGCATGCGTACGCAGCGTGAACCAAAGGCCAATCACATAAGACATGAACAGCGTGCCAGCGGCAAGATAACAGTAGGGGCGCACCACCTCAACATAGAACCGGTCACTGAGAGCCGGAGTCTGCGAGAAGTAGCAGCGGCGACAATCCCGCAAGACCCCACCGCCAGCACCGGGCGCGCCAAAGTTCAAGCAATCTTGGCACGTCAGCTCATGGGTACCATATATCTGGTAGAAGAGGGTTGGGCTGAAGGCACCAATGACTCCGAATAGCAGCATGGTCGAGGTCACGCCTGCCGACTTTGAGTTGAAGCGTTGAGTCTTACGCTTGATAGCCCCAAAACACATCGACAAGCCCGGCAGGAAGAGTATGCCTGCAAAGATGCTGCCAACGATGCTGCCTTCAACGAGCTGGGCTTTGCCCTGCCGCAGGGCGACGCAATAAAGAAATACCTCCACAACGGTGGAGAAAAAGGCGTTGATGGCGGCGCCGAGACCCATCGATGACTGAGCCGAAATGGACGCTACTGCCTGGCCGATAAAGTAGGCGAGCGGGATGATGGACAGCAGGCCAGAGATAAAGAGAAAAGCCGGAGACGTGAGAAAGTTTTGCATGTGAAGGAGCCCGTCGAGGACGAGCCAGTCGAAAATGACAAAGCTTACAATGGCCATCAGGTTGATCAGGAAGATGTTGGTTCCGTCGACTGTGTACTTCCAGTACTTGCGTCCGACCGCCCGGTAGGTGCAGACCAAGATGGAAGAATGGGGTGCCGCGGGTGCCCGGGCGGAGGCGATGTCCGACTCGAAGGACAAAGCCAGCGGGTGGCGTCGAAGATGGGAGAATAAGAGCATTGTCACCTTGCCCATGGGGATGGTGAAAACCAGAAACCAACAGATGGCAGAGACGGCAAAAAGAGAAGGCGTGATCAGGAAGTAGAAGAACGCGAAGAAAACGACGCGACCGAGGTTCCACTCTCCGCGCCCGAACAGCCTTCGCTTCATCCGCGGAAGATGGTCGTCAAACACCTGTCCGCGACTCCTGTCCAACAGGCTCTCCGTCTCGTCCGGCTCCGAGTCGAGGCTTCTCCGAGACCGCCCAACGATGGAGCGGTTTCTGTCGGGCCCGAAAAACAGACGCCCATATTCCAAATCACCGCTTTGCCACTGCTCATACTCGCTAATGCTCCGACCCTCGCCCTGATCCTCGTCTAGGTAGGCCTCTTGCTGCTCCAGTCGGACAAATTTGCCAAACGGGTAGAAAAGATATCCTGCCAGACCCCACAGAACCCGCCCATACTCCCGCCCGCCAGGAGCGGCGGCAAAGAGAAAGCATATGGCGGCGCCTGTGAAGGCAATGAGGGCCATCCACCAACCAAACGCTAGCGTCCAGAGGATATTGAACAAAAGCAGCCAGGTGCTGACATGACCGCCAGGCGAGGAGTGAATGTCGCCCTCGGCGTTCTTCTGCACCGAGCGGCTCTTCTTGTATAAGGCAGGCTTCCATAACCTGATGCCAAATGGGTGTGTCTGATTGATTGCCTGCTGACGATCCTTGAGCGTGAAGCTCTCGGCATCGCTGATGTTCCCGTCATCGTCCACGGGCATCGTGTCGTCCGGGAGGTTCGCCTCGAGTGCGCCTCCTCCGGTATCGTCTTCAATACCGCTACCGGCTTCATGAACTCGGTCATCAGGTCTCTTGTTAGCGGCATCATCATCTTCGTCTTCTAATTCGTCGTCGTCGTCGTCGTCGTCTTGACGTGAGTGGATCCTCGCGTGTGCGGGCGGAGCGCCAGCTCGCCTCCGGAGTGAGGTCGCGTAACTTTGTTGACGGACTGCCGCATCAGCCTCAACCTCAGCAATGCCATCATCGACAGAGAAAACGCCTCCTCGGTGAGGACCTTGGGCGTTAGATGACGCGCGCCGCGTCATGGGCGGTTTTCGCGGGCGTGGCCGCGGAGTTCCTTGGCTGGACCGCGGCATCGCTAGATCAGCAGCTGGGGACGGGCCTCCGTCGGAGCGCAAAGGGTTTCCAGCATTTGGGTTACGGGTTGAATCTGCAAAGTAGAAAGAACGAGGTCAGCCGACTTCCGCGCCCTCGATGGTTCCAAAACAACCACAATGCCAAGCGCACGTTGCGGGGCCGTTGATCGCTGGTACCCACTTTCTGGCCTCCGCCCAGCATCAGCCGACCGGAGGACTTCGGATGCCCGATCATCGCCCTCAACGGCGGGGTTGAACTGTGAAGGTCGTCGGGTTTCTCGAGGAGGGAAATCAGTCGGCGGCTCGTGGCCAGCGCCAGGTGAGTCCATGGCGATCGGAAAGAAGATGAACCGCAGGATAAGACGGCGATACGGATGAAATAAGTCTGGTCGAAGCGAAGTGCGTTCGGGGGGTCTGGTCCAGATGTAGCTCGTCTCGACGTTTAACGCGGGAGACTAAAACCGGAAAGAACGCCGTTGTGGATGAAAATCACAGCGGGTTCATGAGGGCGTGGAAGTTGCACGTGCCCAAGTTAAGTGCACTCGGCGTTGGCTCCTTTCGCGGAGCCGTTCAAGAACAAGGCGCGATTGGGCGCAGGCGTGGTGGTTTTGGGAACACCGTCTGCAAGGAAGTCTTCAGCGGATAAAGAAAACCTAGAAACATGGGGAGTTTTGCTGCTGGATGGTGCTCGAGTCCAGTTTCCCAGCGCGGACAGTTACTCGGAAATAAGGCAACCCTTGGAAAGCAGGAAAGTGGCGTGCTAGGCAGCTGGGATCGACCCTGGGATCACAGAGAGATACGCCTCCTTCACAGTCGAACAAATGCAACGGTTCTTGTAAGACCACAAACCAGAAGGGTCCATATAAAAATCGTACAGTTCTACAGGTCAATTGTCCGTCGAAGAAAACCACCTGAACTGGTGCGAGGTGAAGGTCATACTTCCTGCTACCCTTATGCATCTTTCTCGGTCGGGGTTATGACACTGCATAAACGGACTAAGCACTATCCGACACGCGGGGCTACGGTGCCGCGCTGTAGCAGAACTGCACTATCAGGTAAGACAGCTGCAGCTGATGCGGCCGGGGTGGGTCGCGTGGGGACCAAGGCAACGGAATGCTGGGCATGTGCCGCCAATGAGGGTGGCGGTGCTCATCGCAGGGAAGGCGCAGGAAAGGCACCAACCTCCTGTCGGACACCCAATGTTGTTGGGCATTATCGAGGGCAGCGTGACATTCAGAAGCTCCATAACTACCTATCGGCAAGCGCGTTTTGTGCTCGGAGTAAGGGAGGGAGTCAGTGTACGTTTAGGGCGTGGCAAATACCATGGTGCCTTATCATCAGCTGCGTCGCACTTTTCGCCATCTCATCGAATGACAACCCTGACCACCGAAAGTAGGTAGAAATGATGGGGGCGCCGGTGCTGAAAGATCTCAAGACTCTAATGGCAAAGCAACGCGCGGCAAAATAGTGGATGTAGCCTGGGGAAAACACTCCCTTTGTGGGACGAAGAAATAAAATAGCCTGGCTATTTCAGCTGGCTTCTAAGTGTGGTGCTGGCACCAGGGCGAGGAAACGCCATCTGGCCAAGCCTAAACGTAATTCGAAACGCGATAAGCTTGCTTCGGTGCGGTTTGGCGCAATGACATCACTGCAACCCGCTGTTCGAGCTCTTATCAACCACTGCCGATAACGATCCAAAGGAAGCGCCAAGTCACGTGGATCAGTCGTACAGGCTCGGCGAGCGCTAGAGCCACGCTGTGAGCTGCATTGCGTGGAACTGCGCTGCCTTCGACCTTGCCGCCGGCTGTGTTGTTGGCATCCCACCTCGTCGATTTCCAGCCCACAGCACAACACGACTCGCCACAACCGTTCCTCTCCTGCCCGCGTAGAACGACACCGTCATCGCCGCGCTACGACCCCTCCTTGCGTCGTTGCGGTTTTCGCGGGCAGCCTGTAACCTCCCAGGACCCGATCCCTCTTCATCGCCGTTGAGCGACGCCGCCACCATGGCGCTCGACAACTACTACCACAACAAAATCGAGGCTATGCAGCTCGAGATCCTCAAGGGTCAAGCTGTTCTTCGCCGCCTTGAAGCCCAGCGGAACGACTACAACTCGCGAGTACGGCTGCTGAGAGAAGAGCTGGGCCTGCTGCAACAACCAGGCTCGTACGTCGGCGAAGTGGTCAAGGTGATGAGCACCAAGAAGGTTCTCGTCAAGGTACACCCGGAGGGGAAATACGGTATGTGTCCCTTTGCTGCCACAATTTTTGAATAACGATCCCTCGTGTGCTAATGCTGTCCGTTTCCATCAAGTGGTCGATGTCGCCGACTCTGTCGACGTCTCAAAGCTCACCGTCGGCAAGCGCGTAACTTTATTATCCGACTCGTATAAGCTCGAAAAGATCCTTCCCTCGTCAGTCGACCCACTCGTCTCCCTCATGATGGTCGAGAAGGTGCCCGACAGCACCTACGACATGATTGGTGGCCTGGATCAGCAAATCAAGGAAATCAAGGAAGTCATCGAGCTGGGTCTCAAGCATCCCGAGCTGTTCGAATCGCTCGGAATTGCCCAGCCCAAGGGAGTCTTGCTTTATGGCCCTCCCGGGACCGGGAAGACCCTGCTCGCCCGTGCCGTGGCTCACCACACCGACTGCAAATTCATTCGTGTGTCTGGCTCCGAGTTGGTGCAAAAGTACATTGGCGAGGGTAGCCGTATGGTTCGCGAGCTATTTGTCATGGCACGGGAGCACGCTCCTAGTATCATTTTCATGGACGAGATCGACTCCATTGGCTCGTCCCGCGTCGAAGGCTCCTCAGGCGGCGACTCCGAAGTCCAGCGAACCATGCTGGAGCTTCTTAACCAACTTGATGGTTTCGAGCCGACCAAGAACATCAAGGTCATCATGGCGACAAATCGGCTGGATATCCTAGACCCGGCTCTTCTGCGGCCCGGCCGCATCGACCGCAAGATCGAGTTCCCCCCTCCAAGCGTCGAGGCCCGTGCCGATATTCTTCGCATCCACAGCCGCAAAATGAATCTGACGCGTGGAATTAACCTTACCAAGATCGCTGAGAAGATGAACGGTTGCTCTGGCGCGGAGCTTAAAGGCGTTTGTACTGAGGCTGGCATGTATGCCCTGCGGGAGCGGCGCGTGCATGTGACACAGGAGGACTTCGAGCTTGCCACGGCCAAGATTTTGAACAAGCACGACGACAAGGAGGTGTCTCTGGCTAAGCTTTGGCGCTAGTTGGTGAAATGGAAGGGCGCCTGCAGCAAGGTTGGTGGGCACTCAGTTGTATACTGCGCTGCGCTCTGCGGATGTTGGGGCTTAGCCTGATTGCTTGTGGATGAGGAGACTCTGCGTTGCTCTGTCTCTGCCAAAATGATCTGATCTCACCGCGTCGCTGCCGCCGAGCTTACCAGATCGTGGCGGCCCTGACCAAATTGTGAAATGAGGCGCATTATGTACAATACGGAGTCGTGATTTATATCCAGCAGACGCGGCAAAATGAGAAGGGAGTCACCTGTCGACTGATTCCTATTCGTCTCGTCCCCCTCTTGCGCTAGATACTCCGTCTGATTAGCCAACGCTCCATCTCCAGGGGCTGTCAACACTGCTGCAATTGTGTGGGCCGCCATCAAACACGGAAGATGAGAAACCAAATTGCCAGTCCATTGCTCTTGCTGTCCTCGCCGTAATATAGTTATCTAGGTATCATCGAAAAAACAAACCTGTCCCCCCTCTCGAAAATCCGATGGATATCCACTTTATGAGACAAAACGGAGCAACGTCCTCAACCGATGCAGCCGCGGGCTATGTTATGGACGTAAACCCTTCCAGCTAGGCCTCTTTAACTATGCCATGTGTAGCCCTTTTCACTTGCTAAGGCTGTCGTTTCACCAGTCGTACCCAAACTTGTGCATCAAAGGAGCCAGGTTTTGTGCTGCCAACACCAGCAGCACTTCTAGTACCCTAAGCTTCCGCTTCTCTCTCTTCCTTTGGCATCGGTTCCGCCACCGCCGTGCTCTTGTATCCTCCGTATCCACTCTAGTACCGTCTCGTAACAAAGCACAAATTGCCGCAGGCTCTGTACCATGCTCAGCCTCTGGCCCCTGAAATCTTCAACCGTTTGCGCAATCAGATCCAGGCTGTCGTCGTCGAGCCAGCTTGTGTCAATGTCGTAGCTTTGCTCCGGGGGTCGGGACTGGTCAGCCGTCAAACGGTCAGAATTCGCCGCACCACCCATGCTGACATGCCCGCTCAAGTCGCAATTAGGTGTGCTCGACTGGGCACTGCAGCCGGTCCCATTCTTGGATTGGGCTAACACGTGTTGTCTTTGGCGCTTTAGCATGTCGATGACGCTGTCGACGGTGCAAAACGCTCCCGTGCGGCCGCAGCCGGCAGAGCAATGGACCAACATCGGCCTAGCATGTTCCCGCGGGTCGGGCCCGTCGTGCCAATTCAGCAACAAGGTCTCGCTCCCTTCTCTCTTCGGACTGTCAGGGCTGCCTCGATCGGAGCCGGGCTGCGTAGAGGAGTTGCTCGCCGAGTCGGGCGTGACGTCGCTATTTTGGCGCGACGAGGGTGCCGAGGTGGGCGTCCTGGGCACATCGAGAGGGGGCGCGCTGCGCTGCATCATATTTGCCAGTTCCACGAGTGCGAGGAGATGGCTGGGCTGTGCCGGGGCGCCAAAATCTGGCCAAGACGGGTAGTGAAGCTGTGTAACCTCGCGAATAGGGGAGAAGGGATGGGCCGCGTGGCTGAGTGCAAACTTGCGGATGATGACATATGGTCTTTCGTTAATCGCGGGCGCCTGTGGGGGAAACGTGAACTGGTTGGTCGTTTGCGTCCCAGAGTCGACATTGGTCGTCGTCTTCGCACGCCGCCGGGGTCCATCCGCCACGGGCGGATCAGAAGACGATCCCTCGGTTGAGCCAGCCGAGCCGTCCATAGCTGCGGATGGCCTCCGCTTGTCCAGATCGAGCGAGACCTTCTTCTCCGACAACGCGCGCAGTCTCATGGGGCCGAAGTCATTACCTTTCCAGTAAGGATGGCATTTCAACTGCCCACCTTCTGACTCGGCCGTCAACATGACGATGACCCGCACATCATTGTCCCAGACTACAGACCAAAAGTCCTACGCGACGAAATTAGCGGCCGCTCACTAGGGAAAGCCCCAATGCCTGGAGTGGGAAGGTTGCGGATTCTCACCTCAAAGGTAGCCGGGAGGGGACCTTGGCTGGCGATGTAGCGCTTGTAGCTCCGCTTGGCTTGCAGGTGGCTCGCATTCACGTAGTCACAGGCGCCTTCCGGGCGGCCCAAGAGCTTCACCCTAGCATGTTCGAACGGCAGAATATCCTTGTACCTGTTCTTTCCCCCTTTTTCAATGCCCGACAATTGCACCTTGGTATTTTTGGTCTCGGATCCTTCCCGAGCATCCGCGGGCTTGGTCACAGAATACGCTTCGCGCATGCGCAACTGTTCTGTGCGTTCAATGTGCAGGAACTTGTCTGATACCCTCTTCCCATGATCCTCAGATTCGGCCGCCTCGCGGAGCCACCGTGGAAGGCTGGCTGGAGCGAGGCCCGACGGCACATTTACGTCCATTTGCCCAACGCCATCCACTAAATCCTGGTTCTGACGAATATTATTGAAGAAGGGGTTCGCAATCTCATTCGTGTTAGGCAGAAGTACTCCGCCAATCACCGATGGTAGATTGGCCCGTGAACTACCCGATGCTAGCCCACCTCCGAGCGACAGGCCAGGAGACGGACCGCCCGAAGAGCGGTCGATAAGACCTGGGTATGCTGCTGCGAACGCGTTGAATCCTCCGCGCAGGATGCTGGCAGGGCCCGAGTAGCCCTCATTAGTGAATTTCTTAATCATGTGCACAGCC
Source organism: Thermothelomyces heterothallicus (assembly GCF_042370625.1). NCBI lineage: Eukaryota > Fungi > Ascomycota > Sordariomycetes > Sordariales > Chaetomiaceae > Thermothelomyces > Thermothelomyces heterothallicus. The sequence goes on along the minus strand of NW_027192588.1, from coordinate 374,936 downwards.
GAAGAGGCATCCCGCTGGTCGAACGAGGCAGCATCGTATACGACGAGATGTCTCGCATCGCGCCACTTGGAGAATTTCTCTTGGTTGTGATCCCCTTGAAATGTTTGCTGCAACTTCTGCAAATTGAACGTCGCCCTCTTCAACAAGGTCGTGGGAATGCACAGGTTCAAGGCGCCACGCACCCTCGACTGCGCAAATTGGGCCGAGACTCTGAGATCTAATAAGAGAATCTGCTCGTCTTCTTCCAAGAGGTCCCTGAGTTGTGCGGGGGTTATCATAGAGGGTCCGCCATTTCCTGGTGTCTGGGGTGTAACAGTCGATTCAGTCTTTGTGAGCGGACTCGGTCTCTCCGAGTTCGCCCTGCTGCTGGTTACCGGCTGCGGTGATGGCCAGCCCATCGCGCCGGAAATATTAGAGCTGATCGCCACCCGGTTGGGAGAGGCAACGGGTGACTGGGCTGTCGGCGGCGAGAAGTCGCTGCTGTCCATGGTGGGAAGCGAAGGCCGGTTCAGCGAAACAGCGGAACTCCGCTTGGAGTCGGCAGATACATATGCGGAATCTCGTTGCACATTTTCAGGCTCCTTGGAACGCTTGTCACCGGAACCATCCGCTGAGGCAAACGACGCGGTGGCTAGACGAGACGGTCGCAGAATCGAAATATCCAAACCATCCCCCCCCTGGGTGTACCACTTCGAGGGGCGTGGCCGCTGCAGGGTGGGCGGGGTTGAGGCCAATGGTGTCTGCGAACTGCCCGCCGAAGCACCAAAGTGGGAGGCTGACAGGCTAAATGTGGCCCTCGCATGGTTCGCGTCAATCTGTCTCCGGAATGCTTCGAATTCGGGGTTCGCGTCCAGAGGAAGCTGCTTGGGAATCGCTGCAGCGAATGACTTTACTGAAGACGGCGGCGAGCTCCAATGTTCTCGCGGAACCAAGCACGAGTCGCGCGGGCCACCGTTAGAATCCACGGCCAATCCAAAATAGCTGGGGCTCGAGGCTCGGCCATCCTGGGTAACTCCCCGTGCGGTTCCCGGAGAGAGTTTCGGCGGGTATGGCTGTCCGGCCGAGGTTGGCAGTCGCGGCGGGGACAAAGGAGAAGTCGCTGGCTTCGCGTTCATGTATGACTGAGAACCGGAGAGGGCCTGAGCAAGGCCCCGAGGGCTCACCGCCGGCACGGGCCCGGGGGTCGTCATTGTATAATACGAGGGTCGATCGTTCGTCCGATGCTCCGAAGGCATGGCGATGGCAGGGGCGTGGCGGGCGGAGGAACGTAACGGCTCGTGTCGGAGATGGCTCTCGGTTCAACGGCCGTGGATATTTTGGGAACGGATTGTCTTGGGCGCAGCCCGTCATAGACCCCCCATATTGAGTCACTATCGTGGGTTGTGAAAGTGTTTGCGACTGGCCGGAGGTGCCAAAGTTATCTCTACCGCAACCGCGGTTTGCGCTCGAAGGTGCTATTAAACGGTGTCAAAAATCTGACGAGCGGAAAGTTGTCTGGTGGTCAAGTCCTCAGCGCAGTCTCATCGTCGGCAGGGAGATGGCCGTGCATAATCGTCAATACGTTGTCGGGCGGTCCGATGATTCGGGTCCTGGCTTAAACTCGCCGTCTTCGAACTTGTGGAGATTTGTCTTAGATTCAGGTGGAGCAGGGCAATGACCCCTGTCAGTGATGTCGCCTGGCCGAGTCCTCCGTGGGGTGGAATCTCGGATGGCCAAGCACAACACAGCAGCGTACTCCTGAGATAGTGGACAATACTAAGAGTAGTTCTTTGCCTGCTCACAGCTCTTGGTGCCACGACGACCGCCGGCGGTGAAATCTGGTAAACGAGAGATGGTAGAGCAAGGCGTGTCTTCGAGCACGTCGCCAGGGATCTGATATGCTTGAGCGGGAAATTTTGCGAAATGTCAAGATCCAATCTTGGCAAGTTACTAATAAGCAATGAAGGTAGGGTACGAGGTAGGGTACGGAGGAGTTGGTGTAGTGTGCTAGTACTCTCGAGGCGCGCTTGGTAAGAAGTGGACATCCAATAAAGACAATTGGGAAGGCGGGAATGTTGCATGTTCCAGTGAGTGTTCAGGAAGGCGAAAACACTAACTAGCGCGCACGCATGGGGGAGAGATGGGAAACGCTGATGTCAAGATGCGCAGGGGGAGCGGGTGCCCAAAGGTTCCAGCCTTCTCAAAAGGGAAATGATCTTCCAACCCGGAAATGGCACGCGGCGGGACTTTAGCTGCCTGGTGCCTGGACCCGTTGACCCCACAGTGACCTCACCAGCGGAATCCCGAGGCGTTTAGTATCAACCACCGCGTCGCGTAGCGTCCGGAATATAGCAGAGTCCGGAGACACCTACTTCTACTCGAGGTGCCAGTACTAGCATTGGCGTACTCATGCGCACATTCTGGCTACTAGAGAGTTCATCTCGTGTGTACGAGACTTTGAGCTCCGAGTTCGTTGGCAGCTGTGATCCTTGTGGTGGCGGCGCAAAGACCCGGCACTCGAAGTGTGGAAAGCTTAAAGCGATTGATCAGCAAGCCCGCTTCAGAAAATATCGCGAGGTGCTATGTTCATCGTGCACTCGTTATGCAAAGCCTCAGGTACTATACATTACACTACAAATATTCTAATGGATTTCGTACTACCCTTAGATGTGGAGTTATAGTCTCTTGGAGTTATTAAGGTAGTAGTAGTAGTGGTAGTAGTGGTAGATAGTTTTTCGTCTATTAGCTACCCTCTCTAAGCGGGTCTTAGACGTGCCTACGACGACGATAGGTTATAAGTACATTTTAGTGACTAGGGAAAACCATAGCGATACTTTTAAGCAAGGCTTAGATGAAAGCCCGGTCGTTTGCTAATCTATTTACTCCCTAACCGGCCCATTTCCTCTATATCCCTGCCCTATTTTTCCTCTATAGTTACCTCGGAGCCCTTTCCTCCCGAGGTTATCCCGCCGCCGGATTCGAACTAACTATCGGTACTAACCTACACCTCCTCTAGGATAATAAATCCTAGTACGGTATATACCCCATAACTAACTAAAAAAGTAAAACAGCCAAGAAGTCAAGGTATAGCTAAGCCTATACAATTCTCTATAGTATAGAAGTATCAATACCTAGTTTCTTATCCGTTTTCGATGACTTTCACTAGCTATCAGGGCATTAAGTAGGCTAACTATTGAAGAAACTTAGGGGACATCGTATCCCTCGCCTCCTAAACAGCTCGTCAAAGCCATATAAGGCTTAGAGACTAGAGGTCGTACTGTCGTTTAAGACAATCCTTCATCTAATATGTCACGGAAATATATATATAGATGCTGCCCAAGCCATTAGCATAGACAAGCCAATCAAATCGAAGGGACGGAAGGACCAATCATAGTATAGGAAGCATTGTAATCACTATACTTACTAGTAATTAGGGTAATTACTACTAAATGATCACTTACGATCACCATAATCAGAGGTAATCACTAGGATTATATATATATATAGATAGTTACTTGTTCTAGAGGACTCTAGAGTTCTCTAGTAAATAATATAAATAGTTACCTAGTAATAACTATATAAACACTTACTTAAGTACTTATTATAAACCCTCTAGCTTTATTAAACCTTACCTTGCCTAATAAACCTTTAGTCTAAGAGTCCCTTTTAGTAGTAAGAGGAGTAAGATTTGTTATATATTATTTACTTACTTCGGTTACTATTATGGACTTAACTAAAGGTCTTATTAATTCTTATTTAATATAGCTCCTAATATAATTACCTAGACTATTATACTTACTAATACCTAGTTATAATAGTTTATTAAATAGCTCTATATAAAGATTACCTAGCTTGAAAATAAAAATAGTATTATATAATAGATTATTAGTAGTATTAGTACTACTAGATATAAGGAGAAAGCTAAACTTAAAGTACTATCTAAGTATAGAGGAGATAAGCAAGGACTTACTAGGTTTCTTACCTAGATATAAGCCTACCTCTAGTACTACCTAGATAGATTTAGAACCAAAGAGGCTAAGGTCCTCTTTATAGCCTTATAGCTTAAAGGCAAAGTACTCTAATAGTTCGAACTGATACTAAGAGACCGCCTAAAGAACGATAAGAACGATTAGGAGGATATTACCCGAGAAATTTTCAAGTCCTATAATAAGTTCGAGAAAGAAATCGAGAAGGTCTTTAGAGATATTAACAAGAAACTATATACCTAGGAACGGCTAATATACTTAAGATAAACTAAATTAGTAGCTAGTTATATTATAATATTCTAATAAGATTTATTATATATAGAAATTAATAAAGAAGGACTAATATAGCTATTCTGTAATGGCCTTAAAGAAGAAATTAAAGATAAGCTATATAAAGTTAATAGATTAGATATATTTAATAAGTATATTACTATAGCTATATAAATTAATAACTAGTTATATACCTAGAAGTAATAATATAAGGGTAGATCTTAAGGAACCTTACTTATTAAGGCTAATAATAAGAAGAAGCGATAGTACTAGAGTATATCTTATAGTATATATACTAGAGCTATGGATATAGATACTATATAGAAATAGGATAAGAAGAAGACGACTAAGGATAAAACTAACGTTACCTATTATAATTATAGAAAGAAGGGACATTATAAGTAAGAATACTAGAGCCTAAAGAAAGATTAGAAACTAGTCCTAGGAAAGGAAATCGCTATTATTAACAAAACTATATAAGATATTACTAAAGTTACTATCGCTAGTTATATCTAGGATGGCCTAGAAGATATAACTAACCTAGCTTTAAGTAATAAATATATCTATAAGGAAAGGAATAGCCGACCTAAGGAAATTAATAAACAAGGTATACCTAGAAACTAAACTAATAAGGATAATAACTATAATATAGATCTTCTATACTTAGAACTAGTTATAGTAGACCCTAATATAGGAATCGCTATATAGGATATAGTAAGAGAATATATATAACCCTATATAGTCACTATATAACTAAGATAATAAGGAATTACTATTATATAGAGGCGAAATAGCATATAGACTATAAATACCTAAGGAGTTAATTGACCCGGACCAAACATCTTATTCCTTTAAGAACGAATCGAGTAGTACCGAAACTAGGCAAAAGAACTCAAAGATAAGCTCGAAGAACAAGATAAACGCCTAACTAAGTTTGCTAAGCACATATAAGAGATAGAATAACGAAGTATAGAACTTTATAAATAGTTTAAAAGACTTTAATAGATAATAGAATACCTTAAGGAAACTTAGGTTATAGCTTATAACAGACCAGATAGCTATAACAAGTATCTAGATAATAGATAAATTAACTATAAAGTATATAACCCTAAGTATAAGTTTTTATATATATAGAAGAATAGGGGCTAAGGGACCTAACATTACTACTATCTTTATAAATACCCCACCAAAACACACGAAACTACCATCGCTGGAAAGCTCTTGAAAAACGCTATCTAATGGTACCACTTTCAACCGCACACAAGCCGTTACGGGTATGCAACAGGCATCACAGGCGTAGGAACTAGACCTAACCACAATCCGACCGTACCTCGTACGACTATCAAAATTTTCACCATATAGACCACCTAGCGCCCCTAAATGTAACGTCAATTTAAAGCCTACCGCCAAGCTACTAAGTAGGGAGGCCTATAGCTTCGAGCTAATCAAAGGGGGGCCTATTATAGGCCTGCCCTACCCCAGATATTAAGGAACTAAGGGGTCTTATTATATAGCTAGTTAACCTCATACCAAGCCCTAAACGGGGCAGGGTATAGGACCTTACTAATAGGCTCTTATAAGGCCTTATAATTACTATTATAGGCCTGGTTCCAAACCTATAGGAACTTGTAGCTAAGGAAGTTAAAAAGGGGCTTAAAGAAGCCCCTAAGGCTACCCCTCGCCCTACCTAGGTATAGGTGGCCATAGGGCTATAACAGGGGGTAATAGGCCCCTAAGGAGGCCTACTATCGGCTAAGGTAGTGCCGTTATAAGCCTTATAGGAGGTTACGATACGGAATACGAGCCTATAGGAGGACCTTAAAGCCCGAACCCGGCCGAGATAATCTAAGTAGTTAACGGAGCCTCTAGCTACTAGGGAGCTATCATGGCTAGGAAGCTCCTAAGTAGGGATATAGTAGTAGTCTTTAAGGATAAGGCTACTAAGGATTAGTATTTGGCTAATAAGTGATAGGTAACTATAGCCTTTGGAGAGGAGGCTAGAGAGGTCGGTAGGGCCTATATAGTCCTAGCTAAAGGAGTCTAGAAGGAGGAGCTATAGGGGGTTAGTAAATAAGACTTTAAGGAGGCTATAAGCCTACGCTCGATCGAAATGGTTAAGTTCCGGCTGCTAAAGAGCCTGTAAAGGAAGTAGACCATAGTACTCCTAGGCTTATAGGACCTCGAAGAGGCCTAGAAGGCCTATAATAAAGGTATAGTCTAGGATACCTAGGTACTAGACTACAAGCCCTACTAGGATGCTCTAGAGCCAAGGTAATACTATAGGTATTAGAGCTTTGGCTATACCTAATAGTACTACTAGTAACTAGCCTATTATAGCCGTTATAGTATAAAGGCCTATAGCGAGAAAGGGAAGACTAGGGAGGCCTAGTGCCTTACCTACTCTAGCTAACTCCCTTATAGGTATATAGCCTATAAGGGCCCTTATACTACCTAGTATAGGGGCTACCTAAAGAAAGTCGAAGCCTAGGAGAGGGCTAGGGAAGCCTACTAATATAGACCCTAGACCTTCTAATTACTAGAGTAATTATATTAGAAGGTTACCTTCGAGTTTAGTAACTAGCTAGAAGGTAACGACCACTACTAAACCAAGGCTAAACGCCCTTATAGGAGGCCTACCCTAGCCTAATAGGTAGCTAGGAGCACCTTGTTTAATGCCTAATAGACCTATATCTCCTTTCTATAGCCTAGAGCCCCTTTCCTCTTATAACCGGTTAAGGGGGCAATAGCTATAGAGCCTACTACCACTATACCTTCGTCCTCTACTCTAGCTACCTCGAATATAAATTAAGGTCCTTTAGTAGAATACCTAAGGTAATAAATAGGCCCTTAAGGTCCTACTAGAGGAGGCTAAATACGACCTATTAGCTATCTAGGAACCGTAGATTAACCGGTTTATAGAGTTAATATACTACCCCTAGGCTTTAAAATACTACCTAGTCTATAAGCCAAAGGGTAAGGTGGCTATTCTAATAGCTAAATGGTTCCTAGTTAGCTAGTAGGACTATTCGGTAGAGGAGAACTAGTATAAGGTAACCTTTCTAACCCTAGGAGAGAGGAGGTTCGAGCTCTAGTTAGTCTATAATAATAAGGGGGAGCAGGCCCTCTTATAGGACCTACTAGCCCTACCTTAGCTAACCTACCCCCTAGTTCTTATAGGTAACTTTAACCTCTACTACCTAGTCTAGGACCTATTTAATAGGCTTAGCCTAAGGGCTAGGGACCTCCTTAGCCTTATAGACCAGTAGGACCTCGACTTATAAACGCTATATAGCTAGGTTACTAGGGCCCCCTAAGGGGACTAATATAGCTAGCCTTTTATAATAGACCTACTCTAGGCCTTGGCTAGGCTAGAAGTAACCTATAGGGATATTGCGGAATATAGGAAGTCTGACTACTACCTATAGGCCCTAAACGTCTCCCTCTAGGGGACTAATAGGCCTATACCGGCTAGTAAAGGGTAGGACTAGAAGAGCCTAGACAAGGAAGTTGTATAGGCCGAGGTAGCCTACCTCCTGCTCTAGCTTAGTAGGTAGGTATCGGCCCTAGCCGGGCCTATCTTCTAGGGCCTAAAGGAGCTTCTATAGGCCTTTAATAGGCTTATAGAGGCCCTCGAGGAGATAGCTATAGTCTCGGCTCTGGTAAAGAAGGCTAGTATAGGTAGTAAACGAGCTTAATAATAGACAAAGGAGGTTTAGGAGGCCTAGAAGAGGGCTAAGGAGGTAGAGAGGGCCTATAAGGGCACCCTAAACCCCTATATATAGGAGGTACTTTGGTAGGCCCTATAGGACTAGGCTAAGATTATTATAGCTACGAAGACTAAAAGCTAGAGAGCTATACTATAGGAGGTAACTAACTAGCTAGACCTACTATAGAGGCTAGAGTGGTAAGTAAGGCTATAAAGCTACCTACTGGTTGACCCTCTAAAGCTCCTAACCTTCGAAGGAGGGCTTATAACCTACTAATAGAAGGCTAGGGCTCTAGCTAATAAGTTCTTTCTAAACCTAGAAGCAGACCTATTAGATATTAATGACCTAGATCTAAATGACTACTAAGAGCCGAAGTTCGAAATAAGCTAGGAGGTTATAGTAGGCAAAGTCAGAGTAGTACTAGCTAGGGCGGCCCTATAGAAGGCCCTAGGGGAGGACCTACTCCTTATAGGTCTACTAAAGGCCTATAGGCAGCCGCTCTACCAGATATTAGCTATATTAGCCTTAGAGAGCTTATAGCTTAGCTATTTCCTAGCCTAGTTTAAAAGAGCTAAGATAGTAGTCCTCTATAAGCCTAGCAAACCCCTATAGGCCTACTTTACCCTAGGTAGCTATAGGCCTATAGCGCTCCTACTAATAGTAGGTAAGGTATTAGAGGCTATAGTTACCCGGAAGGTAACGGCCGTTATAGAGGCCTATAGGCTTCTCCTAGCCGAGTAGATAGGTAATTAGGAATATAGGTTTACCAAACTAGCTATTCGGCTTATTATAGCCTAGGTTTAGGAGGCTTAGAGGTATAAGGTAACTGCCTCCCTCCTATAGCTTAATATCTTAAGGGCTTTCGATACTATTAACTATACCTGGCTACTAATTACTTTATAGAGCTAGGGCTTCCTAAAGTAGTTAGTGGTTTAGGTTAGAGAATGGCTATAGGATAGGGTAATTATCCTTTACTTTAATAGCTAGGAAATAGAGGATATAGTAGTAAAGGCTAGGGTCCCCTAGGGGTTATCCCTCTCCCCTATACTATTTATCCTCTATATAGCCTCCCTTTACTAGGCCATTCACTAGGCTAGCCTAACGGTTAGTTTAATAGGCTTTGCCAACAATATTAACCTTCTAGCCTTTAGGAGGGCTAAGGAGGACTATAACGGTTAGCTATAGAGGGCTTAGAAGGCCTACCTATAATAGGTAAAGACCTAGGGTATAGCCTTTACCCTGGAAAAGTACGAACTTATCTACTTTAACAAGGGCCGGAAATAGTAATCGTAACTACTAGAGCTCCTATAGCCTAGAGGAGGTACTATTACTATAGCCCCTTCGAAGTCGGCTAGATTCCTAGGGGTCTAGCTAGACTAAAGGCTATAGTAGGGCCCCTACTATATAAAGGTAGCTAAGAAGCTAGAAACCTAGGAGTTTACCCTAACTAGGCTTACTATAAAGACCTAGGGCCCTAGCCTACTTTAGGCCTACAAGGTCTATACTAAGTATATCTATAGTGCCCTAGCTTATAGGGTCTCGAACTTCTATAAGCCTACTAAGCCAGGGGGTAAGCCAGAAGGCCCTACTAGGGAACTATCGAAGGCCTAATATAAGGCCCTTTAAGTAGTTACCAGGGCCTATAAGGCTACCCCTATCCGGTATCTTAAGACAGAAGCCTAGGTACTACCCCTTGACCTCTATCTTAACAAGAGGCTAGCTAACTTCAAAGCCAAACTCGACCAGCCGCTCTTATAGACTAGCGTAGGTCTAGGGGCCTCCTAGGTCCCTATAAGGGCTATTATCTAATAAGCCTATAATAGGCTTAGCTAGAGGTTTTAGAAGAGAAGGGCTAGGGCAAGGGGCTAGGAGCTAAAGCCTATAGCCCTAGAGGTAGTAAGGTCGATAGTCTGGTAATAGGTTTAGGAAGGCTATAAAGGGGGTTAACCCCCCCTATAGGCCCTATAAAGAAGGCTACGGGCTATAGAACTAGCCGTAGTAGCTAGCTAGAGCAACCGTTAGAGGGCCGACCAAGCCGGTAGGAGGATATAGCGTATATCTAATAAGGACCCCCCGTGTTTGGTTTTTACAGGGGAGGGCCTATAAAGGTATTAGGGCCTAACGAAGGCCTAGAGCTCCCTACTAGTATAGGCCCGTATAGGGGCTATTGGCCTCTATGACTTCCTTTTTAGGGTTTAAGCCCTAGGGGTTAATACCCCCTACTATGCCTATAGCTAGGGGAGGGAGACTATAGAGTACCTAGTCATATAGTGCCCAAACCTACTAAGAAGCCGAACATAGGAACCCTAGGAAATACGGTCGTAAAGGGACCTAGACCTCGTTTTATAGGGTATAGGGGCCTGTAACCATCGTCTGGCAAGGAGAGTTCTATAGTGGCTAATAGACCTAGGGAGGCTCCCGGAATACCGCCTTGCGAGGAGGCTAGACCAGGAGGGAAGGCCTCTTTAGGGCTATTCTAGCTACTTCTCCTTTTCTTTATAATATATTAGTATTCTGGATTAGGCGCTAAAGGAGGGATAGAGGTTTTTATCTGGCCTATTAGGTATAGTTTCCTTTATATATAACTAGAGAGGCTCTAGTATACTTATTAGTATAGTGGTATAGGATTAATAATAATAATAATAATATATATATATATGGAAGAAGAAAGATAAATAAATATAGATAGAGTATTAGGCGAAACGTCTATATTATAGTATAAGAGAAATTAATATAAGTATATAATAGAAAGAGTATAGAGAACTATTCTAATACCTCCTAGGAGATGTTATATAACTATATCTATAATATAACGTATATATATAAGTTCCCTAGTTCTAATATATAGTATATATATACTAGTATTACTTCTATAATAAGTATAAAAATAACTATTAGCCCGTAAGACTAGAGGATAAAGATAGTAACCTATATCCTATTAGTTAGATATATAATATAGGAAATAAAGCTATAGATCTACTCTAAAAGATCAAGATATAAGACCCTAGAAGCGTTATAATTGTCCTAAAACGAGTATAGCCTAAAGAATATAGCACTAGTAGGAATCTATAGAGATAGTACCTAAGCTACAACTATCTATACTATATAAAAGGGAAGGCTAAATATACCCGAGATTATATAAGAAAAGTACGACTTATATAATCCTAGTAATAGAAGAATACTAGTAAGCAATAGCTTAATAATATAAGTATAATCGATAAAGCTACTACTAGATAAACGCTTAAAGAGATTAACGCTAATCTAGGAAATAGGTTAAAGCCCTTCAAGGGGCCCGAAAACTATTGACGCTAATATAGCGATAAGTGGTAGCCTAGTATAGGAGGAACTAGTATAAGTAACTATATATTAAGACCTCCTAGTAGAAATATAGGAGATTACCATAATTTTAGAACTATAATAGCAAGATAAATAACTATAGATAATAGTGTAATAGAAGTAGTATAAGATACTTATACTAGTAGATAGTAGAGTAGAAATAAACCTAATCTTACTAGTACTAGTAAACCGACTATAGATACCCTAGAGAATAAAATAGAAATATAGTATAATTAGAGGACCATTCCTAACGTAATAGGTATATAGGGAGATAGAACCGATCGATATTACTATAGTAAGAAAGACTATAGTAGTTATATTTAACATTATAAATATAGGTAATAACAAAGATATAATACTAGGACTACTATAGTATAAAGACTACGACTTAGACATTAGCTAGAAGAATAGTAACTACCTATAACTTTAGATAGAGTTGTATTTGACCAGTATAATAGGGAGTATATAAGGATTATAATAGAAGGGTACCTAGGAAGAGGCACGTTCTATAGATCTACTATAAGAGATAGACAATAGTAGACAGACTACTATAGACTCTAGAAGAGGCAGTATAATAATATTAACAAGATAGGAGAAACGAGCTAACCCGCTAGTAGCTATTCTCTCTATCGACGAGTATAAAATACTATAAATAGAATAATAGATCGAAATAGGAGAAATCGCTAGTATCGCTATAGATAGAACGAAGTTCGTATACTATTAGAAAACCAAGAAACGTGACGAAGTCTAAGAAATACCTAAAGAATATAAAGGATACCTAGCGTTTAAAGCAAAGTATCTAGAAGGACTACTAGAATATAGCCTATAGGACTATAAGACCTAGCTTAAGGAAGGAATACGATTAAAGTTCTTTAAGGTCTATTATATTAGTTAGGCCTAGAACGAAGAACTAAAACGATATTTAAAAGAGAACTTTTAAAGAGAGTATATTTACCTATTGATATCGCTAGTAAGATACCTAATCCTATTTATACTAAAAAAGGATAGAAAGCTATAGTTATACGTTAACTACTAGTAACTTAATAAATAGACTATAAAGAACCGATACCTATTACTACTAATCTCTTAGCTCTAGGATTAGTTAGTAGGAGCCTAATACTTTATATATCTTAACTTACCATCTATATATAACTACATCTAGATTAAAGAAGGTAACAAGTGGAAGATAGCCTTTAGGATACCCTATAGGTATTATAAATACCTTATTATACTATTTAGCCTTATAAATGTACTAGTAACGTTCTAAATACTAATTAATTATACGATCCGACCCTTTCTCGACAAATTTATAGTATACTATCTTAATAATATACTTATCTTCTCTAAAACGATAGATAAGCATTAGAAGTATATTAGAATAGTATTAGATATATTATATAAGTATAAACTATTAGTTAATAAAGAAAAGAGCAAATTCTATATTAGGAAGATAGTCTTTTTAAGATATAAGATATCCCTAGGATAGATCCGAATAGAACCCTTAAAGATCAAAGCTATCTAAGAATAGCTAGAACTAATAATAGCGATAGAAGTATAAGGATTTATTAGATTTACTAACTTTTATCAAATGTTTATCCGAAACTTTAGTATAATTGCTTAACTATTATATAAGCTTATAAAGAAAAATATAGAATTTCGGTAGGAAGACAAATATAAGAAGGCCTTTACTAACATTCGAAATACTATCATTATAGACCCTATATTAGTACTACCTAATCTATAGAAACCATTCGAGGTTAAAACGGATGCTTTAGACTATACTATCAGAGGATAGTTAGAATAACAAGACAAGTAAGGGAAGTTATATCCTATAGCCTTCTTCTCTAAAAAGCTTAATAGACTATATCTTAACTACCTAATCTATGATAAGGAACTACTAGTAATTGTTAAAGCATTTCGTAAATAGAAACTATACCTTAGTAATATAACCTAATTGGTATAGGTATATATAGACTATAAAAACCTATAATACTTTACGATAACAAAGAAACTTAACAGATAATAAATATAATAGGTAGAATTCCTATTAGAATTTAACTTCGCTATACTCTATAAGAAAGGTATAGAAAACGTATAAGTAGATACCTTAAGTAGAAGACTAGACTATAGAAGAGGGAAGACGATACTATCGCTACTATTACTAAATGAGTAACTAGATAGGTCATTATAGTACCTAATATAACCCCTTGTAAACGAAGACGACCCGGTATAACTATTTATAGAATGTTATATAATCTTTAGGGAAGAACGAAAAGATAACACTAAGTACTAAACTATACCTAGACCTAAAGTACCTAAGGGAGTAGAAGAACAAGACAAAAAACTTTAGTACTATGGTAAGGCGTATATATATAGGTATAACAAATAAATAGAGATAATCTAAGAACTATACAAATTATAACTCGGAGGATATAAGGGTATTACTAAAATAATTACCTAAGTTAAACGATATTATAACTTTCTATAACTAAGTATAAGAGTTAAGGAAGTTATATAGAACTATAATATCTATAACTATAGCAAGGTAACGCGATATAAGCTATATAGATTACTTTAACTACTACTGATAGCCGAAAGACTATAGAGTTTAGTTATAATAGACTTTATTACGAAGCTTCTAGAATCTAAAGATATAGCTATAGGAGTAGTCTATAATAGTATCTTTACTATAGTAGATTACCTAACGAAATAGGTATACTTCTTTCCTTATAAGGAATCCTAGATAGCTAAATAACTTATAGATATAATCTATTAATAAGTTATATTAGTATATACCTAGCTAAATAAATAGATTATAGACTAAGATACGAAGTTCGTATTAAAGTTCTAGTAAGCGTTAATATAGTATTTAGGCATTAATAGTAAGTTATTAATAGTATACTACCTATAAATAGATAGATAAATAGAACGACTTAATCAAGTTATAGAGTAATATCTCCGTTTATATATCAATTATTAATAGGACGATTAGATAATACTATTACCTATAGTATAGCTTATATATAATATGACACTAATAGAAACTACCAAGGTTATACTATTCTTTATAAACTATAGGTATAAAGTAGACTTATATTAAGGACTAGAAGTTACTATACTATAAGTGATAATTAAGGTAGAGTAAATATATACATTATACGAAAAGCTTAAAGAAGAACTCGAGTTTATTAGAACTAGAATAAAGACCTACTATAATAAATATAGGCTTAAGGGACCTTGCCTAGAGAGGGGAGACAAAGTCTACCTAATCTTATAGAATTTATAAACCAAACGACTAAATACAAAGCTAGACTTTAAAAAGGTTAGACCCTTTATTATTAAAGAACAAATCTTAATATCTAACTACTAACTATTATTACTATTATCTATATAATTATAGATAGACGTTTTTTATATTTTACTTCTTTAACTAGTACTAAAGAATACTAAAATCGCTATAAATGTCAAAGTAAAGGATAAAGAGGAAGAATAGGACATTAAAAAAATCTTAGATTTATAAATCATTAATAGAGAACTATAATACCTAGTTAAATAGCTTAATTTTAGACTAGAAGATAACTTATAGGAACTAGTTAAGAACCTAAGTTACCCTAAGAAACTCTAGTAATTCTATCAAAGGAACCCTAATTAACCGAAAGCGATAGACTAGAGACTAACCTAAAATCGGCTAACAAGGATAGATCTAAAGGAACTTCAGGATATATAGTATCCTAAAGCTACCCGAAATCGGCAGACAAGTAAGATAAGGTCAAAGAAGATATAATAACCCTAGAAGCCTCTATTGCTACTACCTTAGCCTCCTTATATTCTTTCTACTAAACTAGTGCCAGCCTCTCCTAGCAGTAGTTACACACCCCTAAGACCAAACCTCTGTCTAGTCAGATAGAGAGGAGTGTTAGCTTAAAGTGTCTAGTGTATCCAAGCACTTATAGATATAGCAGACAAGTCCAGCCTCCTAGACAACGGTTACGATAGACGTAAAGACGGCGATAACAATGCCCCTCTAGGTAGATATAAAAGAGTCTACCTATATAGAAAAAGATAGCCAAACTTACAAGTAAAAGAAGAATCTCATCATCACGTAAATAATACTATAATAGCAGTCCGTTACTATTACTATTGATCTATTCTATAAAACTATCTATCGTCTTTGTTATCCCCTAGCACCTCCTAGATAGGTACCCCCTATTTATATTTAGTATATATATAACTTGTTCGGAACCGGAAAAACGAATCTATAACCTATACCCCTCTAGTTATACTAAGAGGTTTTTATCCTAGTCTATATTTTCCCTTCGAATTCGCTCTAGGGCTCCTACTAGCGAATTCGACACTCAAACGCCCTCCTTTCTAGCCTCCTACTATCTCGCTCCCTTAGCCCTACTATCCCCCTCGGGCGATAGTCGCTTCTTAGATTGCCGATGCCTCTATTAGGCTTTAGTCTCGGCCTCTAGCTTGTCCTAGCCTATAAACTAGGGCGGGTATTTAGGAGCTAGCTCTAGATCTTTAGGCCCGGACTACTTAAAGAGAGGGGGCCGCGTCTACTTAGCAGGATTATCCTTAGGGTAACGCTAACGTACCTAGCCTTTCTTAATGGTCTAGGGCGATCTAGCCTATATTGATATATTTATCTTGGTCTGACTAGATAGCTATTATACTATCAAAGGCTTTTACTTAGCCTAGTACTACTTCTACTATTATTATTAGGAACCTAAGGCCTATATCTATCCTTATATATTAGTAGCTATGATTTGCTCCTCTACCTATACTACTACTCGCTAGTAGACATCTATCTTCGGCTTATAAGGGTACTTAAGCGCCTATTGTAAGAGCTAGGCCGGCCTAAGTCCTTTAGGTACCTTACTAAAGAACCGCTAGACGGCTATGTCTAAGGGAACTTAGGTGTCCTTTTTAACCTTTAGCTACTCTTATATAGGCAGGGGATTGTCTTCTTCCTCTGTCCGGACGGAGATAACCAATTTTATATATCTAGGGGCTAGCTATAGCTATTAGATAGGTGGCTTCTGCTACCTGTCGTTTGCCGGCTATCTAGGCGGTTAGTAGGGATTAATATTGCCCTATAGGGTCTTTGGCTTCTCTACGTATAAAGGATTATTAGGCCGATAGCCTAGAGCTATCCGGATCGTTCCGAGCCAGAGTATTAGTATCTTATTCTTGGTAGCTATTACCTTTAGCCCTATATATAGATAGCCCTTCTACTAAGGGAGCTTAAGATAGGCCTTATCCTTCTAGCGTATCTCCTAGAAATAGAACCGACAGAATTTAGCGACCTAGATCCTATATTCCTACTATCCCTACTATCTTGACATCGCCTATACTATAGCCTAGACTTAGGTATTCTTAGGCAGAGGGAAAAGGGAGCTTAGGCAGATAACCTTATCTTATAAGTCCTTATATAGGTCTTTACAAGCCTGCTTATTAGAGAGGTATAAATCTATATAATAAATATAGTACTCTATCTAGTTATATATAGCTACTACCTAGTATAACTCCTATAGGTAGTAGACAAGGACTTAAAAGTGTTTACCTATAGCCTCCTTTTACTTCCTTAGGGGTAGAGCTACCTACTTAGGCTATTAATCAATTATAATATCTAGGAAGATATATATATATAGCTTATAAGCTACTAGTATATAGTAGAGGAGATTTAGGAGGTTAAAGCTATTTAGGTACTCCCTTCTTAATATAAGCCCTTTAATATCATAGAGGCTTACTATAATATTATATTAGGGTATACTAAAGTATATCTCTCCCTAGCTATATAGTCCTATATATAAGGGAAAGAGGTAGCTAACAATCCGCTTGTTTACTAACAAACCAGGGCTTATAATCTAGTTAGGCCTCTATTATAATACCCTACTCGGGTAGGGAATAGGCCCCTTATATAGCTCTTTAAAAAGCCTATCAGAATCGCTAGGTCTAGGGTGGTTTCTAGCCTCTAGTCCTAGAGTCTAGCTTATAAGGAGGTACTATAGGAACTATCTTAATGTTTTAGGGTCCTCCCCTGGGAGTAGTAAAGGCAGGCTAGTGTTTAGCTAGTTCGGCCCTCTAGTCGGATGGAGAGGTACTAATCCCTCTCTTCTTTAGCGCTCTAAGTCTCTAATATTGTTACTAAAGGTATTTGACGTTAGAAGACTTATATAGAGTCGCTTAAAACCTAGACTACTAACATTTGGAAAAGAATCGCTTGGCGGGATACTTGCCTATTGGCTTCTAGCCTTCTAACTAGACATAGATAATATTTTGTTTAGTATTTTTGTAAGCGGCCGATTTGTAAAGTGGTTAGTTATTAATTAGAAGTTAGAGGAAGGAGAGGGGTTTAAGTTAGGGGTATTTATAGACCTCTAGGTCCCTCCCTGATTCCTTCCCTATCTGGTCATTCTAACCTGGTTTCGCTATTTCCGGGGCTATCTAAAGTAGCTGCCTAATTAGCCCTTATATAATTAGGTCATTCTTTATTATAACTCTAGGGTATAACCCTAAATTACTTTTTATCTAGTGGTAACAAAGAGATATAACCTATTATATAGTAGGTTATTCTAACCTAGGTATACCTTCTTTATATAGGAATCTATAGCTTCTAGAGCTTCAAAGTAGGTAGGCATTAAAGGATAAGTAGCCCTCTTCTCTCCCTAACTTCTTCTAGCTTTCTAATCCTTTAACCTACTCCTTATCTACATTGATCTTCCTCTGCCTAGATAGCTAGTATCCTTCTCTTATATTACTTCCCCTTCGAACTTGCTATAAGCTCCTATAAGCAAGTTCAAATACTATAGTAACCGAGAGAGTTAAACGCTAGAGATATAAAACCTCTATCTAGGAAGATATAGAAGTTGACAAAGATACTAAGCTAGTTCTTCCTATAATAACTAACTAACCGGTAGACTTGACGACTACCTAGGATAACCATTTTCTTATACCTCCTAAATTTATATAGGTAGTAAGAGTAGCTTACCTAGAAGATCCTCCTATACCCTTAGATAGTCTAGAAGTAGCCTTAATATAGTACTAGTATAAACTTTTCCTTCTATATTATAGATTCTTTACCGTCAAGCACCTGAAGATATAGCTAATTCCCTATATTCGTTAGGAACTAAACCCTAACCTAGATACTCTAGAGAGGCTATTTAGAATCCTAAAGCTTACTCCTTCCTATATAGAATTCTTTTACCATTATAAGGGAGCCCTAGTAAAGCAAATCTACCTAGTATTTATAGAAATTAATAATAGTGGTCTATTTGGCTAGTAGATTTATACTATAGTCGCCTACCAGGCTTAAGTCCTTGGCCTGTTTATCTAGGTATTCAGAGATATATAGGAATAGGTCTCTCCCTCTAGTTATATAAAGAGCTAACTAGGGGATAGGAATCTGGCGCTATACTAGGCCTATAAGCAGTCGTACCAAAGGTCGACTACTAAGGTCACTCCTCCTAATAGTAAGAAACCTGTGACGATTTACGCTATATGGCTATTCTATGGTTATGTTTCTATAGGTCCCCTTCTAGATAGACAGTATAGAAACTATTACTAGACCGATAAGAAGTATTCCTAGGAAGATATAGTTAATAATAGCTCCTAAGATCCTAATCCTCGGCTCCTGGGGTAGGCCAAATTTAACCTAAATAGTTAGCTAAAGAACATCTAGCTTACTATATAGAAGAAAGGCACGTAGATTTCGACAGATTTAGAAGAGGCTATTAAGAATTAATAGGCTATATATAATCGGGGCAGGCATAGGATAAAGGTAGATACTTAAGGGGTAAAATAGGGGTAGTAGTTATTTATATAATAGGGGGGGGAATTTTAGGGGCTTAGGTAGTAATAAGTGACTAGAAGTAAAGTTTAAGGGCCTATTTTTCGCGCTTTCTATTAACTAAAATGTTAGAATCTAGGTAGTCTCCCTCTAATTAGTTCGACTATAAGCTCCTACTATTACCGTCGCTACTTATAGGCTTTCGATCTAGTAATTCGTTCGGTCGGCTATAGTTAACTAGCTTGTCTAGGTGCCTCTTCTTCTACTACCATTTCCTTAAGTGCTTCCGGTAGCGAAGATCTTATCTCGCGGGTCTAAGGCCCTTAGTTAGCTAGGAAACCGTCAGATCTATCGGCTTCGAGCTAAACTCTATCCCGCTTAAAGAACTTCTTAATACGGTTCGTAGCGTATAATATCCCTATAGTTATACCGTTAAGAGTCTCTAGGAGGTAGGTATTTCGGCTCCCGACCTCCTAAACGCGGTAAGGACTATACTACCAGTACTAAAGTTTTCGAAACGAACTTATATTAATCTACTAGACATTGTTATACACTAGGACAAGATCCCTAACCTTGACTTAGGTATTTTCGGCTCTAAACTTCTGACTATAAGCTTCGTTCTAGCGCTTAGCCATTTGGCGTCTTACCTTAGCAACTTTTTTAGTAATAACTTCTAGGTCAAATTCTACGTCTAATAGCACCTTAGTATAGAGCTCTAATAGCCGTAAGTAGGCTTCTCGTTAATCTTCCCTATCTGGTTAGACGGCTATAGAGTCCTAGTAAAGAACTCGCTAGGTCGGGACATTGTTTTCGATTAGGCTAATAGGGTTATAGTTATAGATAAGGTTAAAGGGTAAACGGCCGTAGCTATTTTAAACGGTGGTTCGGTTAGTGTATAAGATATAGGGAAGAAGCTATTACTAGTTCTTTCTAGTCCCTATAGTTATCTTTGCTAGGGTAGCTATAATAGGTATATACCCTGCTTTATTAATACCGTTAGCTCCAGAATTATAGGGAGAAATGACTATACATTTTACTCCTAGCTCTTCTAAAATAGCCTTTACTTCCCCTTTAAATTTAGATCCCCTATTAATAACTATAACTACCGGGAGTCCCTAGTAAAGGAGAATGTTTCGGTTGATAAAGTTCTTAACCGCTTTGGCCGACTTGTTAGGTAGGATCTCTACTTCTACAAATCCTAAGAGATCGTTACGCGCCTTGAGAAGGAAATAGGGCTTCCCCCTCTAGTTAGAGGGTATAAACTAGATATCTAGGTACCATTTTGTAAAAGGAATTAGAGAAGGTTACAAATACAAATATACCTCTTTAAATCTTCGGGCATCCTATGCCTAATATTCTAGGTAGGTATAAATCTACTCTACTATATTAGCGTATATTCCCTTCTAGTAATAGTGATTAGTAACCCTTTGGTAAGTTACTTCTCTATCCTTATAGCCTATCTTATTATAATAGAACTAGAAGATTCTTCTCTTTTCTTCTAGGGTATCTATTATATAGTAAGGGTTCTAGGTATCGTTTATAGGCTATAGGAATAGATAACCCTTATCTATAAAGTACTTAAGCGCTTCTTTCTTAAATAGATATCGCCGCTAGTATAGTTAGATAGCTATAGGTTCTTCTAGAGTGGCTAAATACCGTACGATCGCTCTAGAGTAGTTAGAGTACCCGTCTTTAAGGTTCAGGTCTATAGGCTTGGGAGGATCACTAATATGATTAGTATAGATTTACGTATTAACCTAATCATTAATATCTTCCTTGTTCGCTTTCTCCCTCTGGTTAGAGGGACTAGGAGGCTTCTATAAAAGGCTATTAGCTATTATATTCTTAGAACCTAGGATATATTTAACCTTAAAGTCAAATAGCTAAATCTATATAATCTATTATATTATTAAGGCTCCTAGGATATTACTAGCTATACCGTTTAGCTAATAAACTAGGATAAGAGCATCTATTTCTATAATAAAGTAAATGCCAAAGAGATAGCGCCTAAAGCATTTTAATAGGAAAAGTAGTCCCTAAAGCTCCTGTTTAGTCGGATTATACTATTTCTTAGCTTCGGACCAAATCCTACTTTTAAAACGGCATAGGTACCTCTTCTTATTAGGGCTAACTTATTTAATAACCCCTCCCTAGCTAAATAGACTAGCATCGGTCATTAGGTATATCTAACTATATCTAGGGTTATCGAAAACAAGTAGTATAAGGACTAGGGCGGTGGTTATCCGCTTCTAAAGTTCTTCTATAGCCTCCTATTAAGCAGGCCCCTATTCCTAATAGGCATTCTTCTTTATCAGGTTGTAAAGGGGCCGTGTAATAGTAGCAAAGTGTTCTATCTAGATCTGGTAGTAGCTAACGATCTCGAGGAAGGCATAGATATCCTTTAAATCCAAATAAGAGGTCTACTCTAGGATTTTTACAATTTTAGTATTATTAGGAAGGCGCCCTTTGGGTATATAGAGGTAGCTAAGTAAAACCGCTTACGATTGGCACTACTAGGACTTTCTAGCTACGATAGTAGCTCTGGTAAGTTTAGCGTTTAGGAGAACTATATCTACGTTCTAGAGGTATTTAACTATAAACTTCTATAACCTAGGGGCTACTTCTTCCCCTCTATAGTCTAACTATAGGCCTTTTATATAGATATTATCAAGGTAAACACGGCAGATATCTAGAATTAGGTTCTAGAAGATCCTAGTTATCGCTCTTTAAAATTAGGCTATTAAGTTTATTCCGCCTATAGGGAGAGTATATATCCTAAAGAGGCTAATAGGCATCTAGAAGGTAGTAAGGTCCCTACTTCGCTCGTCTAGGCTGACTTGGTTATACCTAGAGAAGAGGTCTAAGAGAGAGATAATCTTATAACCCCTAAAGTCTTCACTAAATTCCTTAGTAGCCAATGATATAAATACGTCTTATATAATCATAGCGTTAGCCTTCTAGGTATTATTAATTAACCTAAGACCTCTATCCTTCTTAAGCACTAGGAACTAGTTATTCTAGTAGCTCCTATAGCTAGGCTTAATGATCTTACGCTAAATTCTCTACTTTAGGAGTTCGATAACCTTTGGCATTAACGGCTTCGGAATAGGGATACTCTTTAACTACTATACTATATAGGGAATAGTCTAGATAACCTAAGGAGGAACAATGTCAGGGTAAATCCGTCTATATTTAGTGAAATCCTATACTAGAGCTACTTCCCAGTTCTATAGGATATATATAAAGAGTTTCTTCTTCTGGTCAGACAGAAAACCATCCGTAGCCATAAGAATTTTCTTAATACCTAATACCCGGCTTACCATTGTATCTTTGCGAATACCCTACCAAAACATACGAAACTACTATCGCTAGAAAGCTCGCAAGAAACGCTATCCAACGGTACCACTCTTAACTATACACGAGCCGTTACGGCTATACGACAGGCATCGCGAGTATAAAAGCTAAACCTAACTATAACCCGACTATACCTTATACGACCGTCAAAATTTTCACTATATAGACCACCTAGCGCCCCTATACGTGACGTCGACTTAAGGCCTAACGCCGAGCCACTAAGTGGGGAGGCCTATAGCTTCGAGCCAATTAAAGGGGGGCCTACTATAGGCCTGCCCTACCCCGGATATCGAGGAGCTAAGGGGTCTAGTCACGTAACTAGTCGACCTTGTACCAAGCCCTAAACGGGGCAAGGCATAGGACCTCGCCGATAGGCTCTTACTAGGCCTTATAACTACTATTATAGGCCTGGTTCCAAACGTATAGGAAATTATAGCCGAGGAAGTTAGAAAGGGGCTTAAAGAAGCCCTTAAGGCTACCCCCTGCCCTACCTAGGTATAGGTAGCTATAGGGCCGTAATAGGGGGTAATAGGCCCCTAAGGAGGCCTACCGTCGGCTAAGGCAGTACCATTATAGGCCTTATAGGAGGTTACGATACGGAATATAAGCCTATAGGAGGACCTTAAAGCCTAAACCCCGGCTAAGATAGTCTAAGTAGTTAACGGAGCTTCTAACTACTAGGGAGCTGTCATAGCTAGGAAGCTCTTAAGTAGGGATGTAGTAATAGTCTTTAAGGATAAGGCTACTAAGGATTAGTATTTGGCTAACAAGCGATAGGTGGCTATAGCCTTTAGAGAGGAGGCTAGGAAGGTTAGCAAGGCCTATATAGTCCTAGTTAAAGGAATTCGGAAGGAAGAGCTATAGGGGGTTAATAAATAAGACTTTAAGGGGGCTATAGGCTTACGCTCGATCGAAACGGTTAAATTCTGGCTACTAAAGAGCCTATAAAGAAAGTGGGCCATGGTACTCCTAGGCTTATAGGACCTCGAAGAGGCCTAGAAGGCCTATAATAAGGGTATAGTCTAGGATGCCCGGGTACTAGACTATAAACCTTACTAGGATACCCTAGAGCTAAGGTAGTACTATAGGTATTAGAGCTTTAGCTATACCTAACGGTACTATTAGTAGCCGGCCTATTATAGCCGTTATAGCGTAAAGGCCTATAGGGAGGGAGGGAAGACTAGGGAGGCCTAGTGCCCTACCTACTCTAACTAACTCCCTTATAGGTATATAGCCTATAGTAGCCCCTATATAGCCTAGTATAGGGGCTACCTAAAGAAAGTTAAAGCCTAGGAGAGGGCTAGGGAGGCCTACTAGTATAGACCCTAGACCTTCTAACTACTAGAGTAACCGTACTAGAAGGTAACCTTCGAGTTTAGTAGCTAACTAGAAGACGATAACTACTACCAAACCGGGGCTAAATGCCCCTATAGAAGGCCTACTCTAGCCTAGTAGGTGGCTAGAAGCGCCTTGTCCGATGCCCGACAGACCTATATCTCCTTACTATAGCCTAGAGCCCCCTCCTAGGGGGCGATAGCTATTAAGCTTACTACCACCGTACTCCTACCCCCTACTCCGGCTACCTTGAATATAAATTAAGATCCTCTAGTAGAATACCTAAGGTAATAAATAGGCCTTTAAGGTCTTACTAGAGAAGGCTAAATATAACCTACTAGCTATCTAAGAACTATAGATTAACCGGTTTATAGGGTTAATATACTACCCCTAGGCTTCGAAATACTACCTAGTTTATAAGCCTAAGGGTAAGGCAGCTATTCTAGTGGCTAAATAGTTCCTAGTTAGCTAGTAGGATTATTTGGTAGAGGAGAACTAATATAGGGTAACCTTTCTAACCCTAGAAGAGAAAGGGTTTAAACTCTAGTTAGTCTATAATAGCAAGGGTAAATAGGCCCTCTTATAGGACCTACTAGCCTTACTATAGCTAACCTACCCCCTAATTCTTATAGGTAACTTCAACCTCTACTACCTAGTCTAGGACCTATTTAATAGGCTTAGCCTAGGGGCTAGGGACCTCCTTAGCCTTATAGACTAGTAGGACCTCGACCTATAAATGCTATACGGCTAGGTCACTAGGGCCCCCTAAGGGGACTAACGTAGCTAGCCTTCTACGATAGACCTATTCTAGGCCTCGGCTAGGCTAGAAACGACCTATAGGGATATTATAGAACGTAGGAAATCTAACTACTACCTATAGGCCCTAAACGTCTCCCTCTAGGGGACTAACGGGCCTATACTAGCTAGTAAAGGGTAAGATTAGAAGAGTCTAGACAAGGAGGTTATACGGGCTAAGGTAGCCTACCTCCCGCTCCGGCTTAGTAGGTAGGTATTAGCCCCGGCTAGGCTTGTCTTCTAGGGCCCGAAGGAGCTTTTATAGGCCTTTGACAGGCTTATAGAGGCCCTTAAGGAGATAGCTATAGTCTCGGCTCCGGCAAAGAAGGCTAGTATAGGTAGTAAACGAGCTTGATAGTAGACGAAGGAGGTTTAGGAGGCCTAGAAAAGGGCTAAAGAGGTAGAGAGGGCCTATAGGGACACCCTAAACCCCTATATATAGGAGGCACTTTAACAGGCCCTATAGGACTAGGCTAAGACTATTATAGCCGCGAAGACCAAAAGCTAGAGAGCTATATTATAGGAAGTAACTAACCGGCTAGACCTATTATAGAGACTAGAGCGGTAGGCAAGGCTATAAAGCTACCTACTAGTCGACCCTCTAAAGCTCCTAGCCTTCGAAGGAGGGCTTATAACCTACTAATAGAAGGCTAGGGCCCTAGCCGATAAGTTCTTTCCGAACCTAGAAGTAGACCTATTAGATATTAACGACCTAGACCTAAATAACCACTAGGAGCCGAAGCTCGAAATGAGCTAGGAGGTCACGGTAGGCGATATTAGGGTAGTACTAGCTAGAGCGGCCCTATAGAAGGCCCTAGGAGAGGACCTCCTCCCTATAGGCCTACTAAAGGCCTATAGGCAGCCGCTCTATCAGATACTAGCTATATTAGCCTTAGAGAGCTTATGGCTTAGCTGTTTCCCGGCCTGGTTTAAAAGGGCTAAGATAGTAGTCCTCTATAAGCTTAGTAAACCCCTATAGGCCTACTTTACCCTGGGTGGCTATAGGCCTATAGTGCTCCTACTAATAGTAGGTAAGGTATTAGAGGCTATAGTCGCCTAGAAGGTAATAGCTATCGTAAAGGCCTATAGGCTTCTCCTAGCCGAGTAGATAGGTAACTAGGAATATAGGTCTACTAAACTAGTTATTCGGCTTATTATAGCCTAGGTTTAGGAGGCTTAGAGGTATAAGGTAGCTACCTCCCTCCTATAGCTCGATATCTCAGGGGCTTTCGACACTATTAACTATACCTAGCTATTAGCTACTTTATAGAGCTAGGGCTTCCTAAAGTGGTTAGTAGTCTAGGTCAAGGAGTAGCTATAGGATAGGGTAGTTATCCTTTACTTTGATGGCTAGGAAATAGAGGATATAGTAATAAGGGCCGGGGTCCCCTAGGGGTTATCCCTCTCCCCTATACTATTTATCCTTTATATAGCCTCCCTTTACTAGGCCATTCGCTAGGCTAGCCCTACAGTTAGTTTGGTAGGCTTTGCTAACGATATTAACCTTCTAGCCTTTAGGAGGGCTAAGGAGGCCTATAATAATTAGCTATAGAAGGCCTAGAAGACCTACCTATAGTAGGTAAAGACCTAGGATATAGCCTTTACCCTAGAGAAGTACAAACTTATCTACTTTAATAGGGGCTAGAAACAGTAGTTATAACTACTAGAGCTCCTACGGCCTAGAGGGGATATTACTACTATAGCCCTATCGAAGTCGGCTAGATTCCTAAGGGTCTAGCTAGACTAGAGGCTATAGTAGGGCCCCTACTATATAAAGGTAGCTAAGAAGCTAGAAACCTAGGAGTTTACCCTAACTAGGCTTACCACGAAGACCTAGGGCCCTAGCCTACTATAGGCCTATAAGGTCTATACTAAGTATATCTATAGCGCCCTAGCTTATAGGGCCTTAAACTTCTATAAGCCTACTAAGCCAGAAGGCAAGCTGGAAGGCCCCGCTAGGGAACTATTAAAGGCCTAATATAGGGCCCTTCGAGTAGTTACTAGGGCCTATAAGGCTACCCCTATCTAGTACCTCAAAACGGAAGCCTAGGTACTACCCCTTAACCTCTATCTTAACAAGAGGCTAGCCGACTTTAAAGCTAAACTCGATTAGCTGCTCTTATAGGCTAGGGCAGGTCTAGGGGCCCCCCGGGTCCCTATAAGGGCTCTTATCTAATAGGCCTATAATAGGCTTAGCTAGAGGTTCTAGAAGAGAAGGGCCAGGGCAAGGGGCTAGGAGCTAAAGCCTACGGCCCTAGAGGTAGCAAGGTTGACAGTCTAGTAGTAGGTTTAAGAGGGCTATAGAGGGGGTCAACCCCCCCTATAGACCCTATAGAGGAGGCTATAGGCTATAGAACTAGCCGTAGTAGCTAGCTAGAGCAACCGCTAGAGGGCCGACCAAGCTAGTAGGAGGATATAGCATATATTAGACAAGGACCCCCTGCGCCTAGTTTTTACGGGGGAAGGCCTACAAAGGCACCAGGGCCTAATGAAGGCCTAGAGCTCCCTACTAGTATAGGCCTATATAGGGGCTATTAGCCTCTATAACTTCCTATTTAGGGTTTAAGTCCTAGGGGTTAGTACCCCCTATTATGCCTGTGGCTAAGGGAGGGAGACCGTCGAGTACCTTGTTATTTGGTGCCCGAACCTACCAAGAAGCCGAACGTAGGAATCCTAGGAAATACGGTCACAAAGGGACCTAGACCTCGTTTTACGAGGTATAGGGGCCTGTAACCATCGTTTAGCAAGGAGGGTTCTATAGTGGCTAATAGACCTAGGGAGGCTCCCAGAATACCGCCTTATAAGGAGGCTAGACTGGGAGGGAAGGCCTCTTTAGGGCTATTCTAGCTACTTCTCCTTTTCTTTGTAGTGTATTAGTATTCTAGATCGGGCGTAAAAGGAGGGATAGAGGTTTTTATCTGGCTTATTAGGTATGGTTTCCTTTATATATAACTAGAGAGGCTCTAGTATGCTTATTAGTATAGTAGTATAGGACTAATAATAATAATAATAATAATAAGAATTTTCTTAAGACGCTTATCTGTTAGCCTAATTCCGGGCTTTAGGTCTGAAAACTATAGTGTAATAAGGCTATCCTACTTTGACTCGAATTTTATCTTCTTAGTAGCTTCTTCTAGGCGTCGTTCCCTCTAATTAGGGTTACTATTAGGTATTAAGCTATTGCTAATAGCTATATCTATAGGATAAACTTTCCTAGCTATAGATTTTTATATAGTAAACGTCTGTACTTCTTGTAGGCCTTTCCTAAGGTCTAATACAAGTTTCCTAAGCCCTCTCCGTCTATCTAGACGGCTAGTGTCCTCTATTTCTATCTCTGTCTTCTAGTATACTTGTATCGAGGCGTCCCGTCTGGCGAGATAAAACGTTAAAATTTTAGTAAGTATATTAATAAGAGGTAAGTAAGAAATCCTTAATACTATATTAAAAATAGCTTCTCTAGCCTGATCATCAAGAAATCTAAGTAGAATTTTACCGTCCTAAATATTAGTAAAGGCTAGGGCAATGGTAATAGTCGTTATTAGGCCCTAAAACTCTTCCCTTAGGAGTTAATATTTTCTTTTAAATGTTATATAGGCTATAGCG
This sequence comes from Thermothelomyces heterothallicus, assembly GCF_042370625.1. Taxonomy (NCBI): domain Eukaryota; kingdom Fungi; phylum Ascomycota; class Sordariomycetes; order Sordariales; family Chaetomiaceae; genus Thermothelomyces; species Thermothelomyces heterothallicus. Next base: position 346,776 of record NW_027192588.1, on the reverse strand, counting down.
TCTAAGATAATCGATACCCTAATTAATTTATCCCTAATAATAATATTTACTATAACTAGATAGCTAGTATTATAGCTAAACGTTAGACTTATATTATAGATAAACGGTATACCTAGTAAGATTTAATAGCTATTAATGTCCCTATCTAGGATAAAGAAATACTCCTAGATTAAGATTGCTCCTAGAATAATTATATTAATAGTTTCCCTAGTAAACGGCCTACTATTATAGAGGCCCTTCGAAATCATTGCCGTTAACTAGATAGGGAGACGGTATTTCTAGGCTAGGCTAAGGGTAATTATATTACATTCGGATCCGGTGTCGATAAGGGTAAGCACCTTCTTACCCCTAGGGTCCTTAAAGTTACAATATAGTGTTGGTAGGGCATATATCCGTGTAAATATACCTATCTAGATCTTCTAGCTAGCCGAAAGTGTATAAATCGGCGCCTTAAAGCTAGTTTTGATCTCTTCCGAGTCTAGCTAGTCTTGCCGTCTAGCAAGGTATTCGCTCTAGAATCTATCGGTAGCTACCGCCTACTAGCTATCACTAGTAACCCCTAGAAATACTAGAACCGTAATTATAGACTCTTCCCCCTTATCGCTACTCTATCTGCCTAGACGGCTAAGATTAGTCCTAACCTCCTAGGAACGCTCGTTCCTTATTAGCTTTACTACTATCAAATTATCTAGGTAAGGGATAGCTAAGCCCTTATACTTAATAACCTCCTATAGACTCTTATAATCTTATTTTAGAAAAGCGATCAAGGTATTTCTAAATACTAGAGAGACTCTAAGCACCTTATTAATAGTAAGGGTCTTAGCTTATAAAGCTTTATTAACTAATATTACTATGTCATTAGCTATATTTTCCTAGTTTGATTTCGCTTTCTCCTTAAACCGGATAGCTCGTTTCTGTCTAACCAGAGGGGTAATATCCCTACTTATAGGCTAACTTCCCCCCTTAGCAATAGATATAACCCCTTAGCTAATAGGCTTAGACTTTAACAGCCCTTCCAATAGTAGCCCTCCTAGATTCCTCTTTACTATTAGGATAGTCTTACGCTTACTCCCTTCCTTTGGTTAGATAGCATCCTATATAGGTTCGTCCTCTATTTCTATAAAAAGCCGCTTCGCGGGCAGTACTCCCTAGACTATCATTATAGCCTCCCCTTTACTATCGGATACGTCTTTACTGTCTATTTCTAACTCGATAGTACTAAATGTCTATATCGCCGTCTGGTCAGAAGGAGACATACTTGCTAATAACTCTTTACAGTCTATAGAGAAGCTAGGGGTATCCTTTTAAGATGCTATCCGTTTTACCTACTAGATAAGTGTCTATCCTCTCTACTTATAATCTATCTAGAAGTTAATTTCTCTAGCCTTAGTATAGTTATAAATAGACTCTAAAGAGGACTGCTTAGAGTTAGTAAGGTGGTTAAGAGATGTCTTAACTACTTCTAGTAGCTATAGGCCTTTTGCTTATTAAAGGAAGGTAGTATCTATAATAAGGTTTAAATTCGGATAGTACTCCTAACTATATTCCTTCTAGTAAGCCTCTATAAACCTCTAGTATAGCTCCTAGCTAGGAAGATCTAGCTAAAGAGACGTATAAGCGTGGATAATATACTATTACGTTCCTTAATTAGCTATAGTAGTTATATCTTCCCTAAGGATTTTAACTTTCTAGCTCTTAGGGAGACTTAGATCTCTCCTCCCTAATATCTACTTAAAACTAAGCTAGTAGATAAGCCTATTATAGATATCCTCTATAAGGATAGGATAGCTATAGGCAAAGTATGTCTAGTTACTATAGTAATAATACCCTTAAGAACTTATAAAGGTTAGACCTAGCTAATATCTACCCTTCTTTCTTCGTTAAGACTCTTATACGGTAGATAAGAAGGTCTAGATTTCCTTAACCTTATCGTCACTTAGGTTGCCTATCTGGTTATAGGTACGCCTAGCTCTATTAAAGCCCCTTTAGCTAACTTTCCCTCTATTGATCCGAAGCTTATATAGCACGTCTATAAGCCCGTCAATAATCTTATCGAATACATTATCCCTCTAAATAGATAGCGCCGAAGAACTTTCCTAAGTCTAGGGAGCAGTTAAGCCCTTCTCGATAGGTAAGCTTACCTATAGCTTTACCTCTCTACCCTTCGGATCTAGTTTATAGTAGACTAACCTAGTATTAATACCCTTATATAGGCACTCCTATATAAAGTTATAGAACTCCTCCTATTCTATATTATCAACCTATATATTTCCTCTCTTATAGACCTAAAGACTAGTCTAGAGAGTAGGTAGGAATCGGTCTTATACCTTCTAAACCGTAGATAACTAATAGACTACCTTCTTCTTCTTAGGCACTCTAGTAAGCAAGACATCGATATACTCTAGGTAGTTATAGATAGACTTGGCCAAATCCGTATACTAGGAATCTAAAAGATGCTCTAATTCCTAAGTAGAAGTCTCCCATCGGGAATTATTCTACTTCTAACGTTCCTTAATAGTAGCCTTAAATATAGCCTAATCCTTCTTCTTTATCTCTAACTATTAATCTAGAATCTCTCGAAGGTTGTCTATATACTACTACTTAAAGTAGGAGATCTTATCTATATTATCTCTTCTAAAGATCTTATATATCTTTATAAAGTGCTCTAGGTACTTAGTAACATTATAACTAGAGAAGAGTCTAGGTAATCCCTTATCTATAGGTAAAGGGAATATAACCTAAATGACTCTAGTAAGTCTATCTACTATAATATCTACTTAGCTACGATACTAGTCTTCTATATTAAAGGTAAGGTTTCTAAACTCGGCTAACTATAGTAATTCTAATAGCGTTCTCCCTAAGGAGTTCTTAGTATATCTAGATATAAGAGGCGTAAGAAGTAGTATTTTAGGTTATAATATCTACTAAACTAATAAGAAGAGAGGTTATAATAGTTACTATCCTTAATTATACCTTCCTATTTAGGTTACTTCCTTAAAGGTAATTTTACTCCCTAAATAGCTAATCTAGGAAGTCCTCCTTCCTTCCTTTAAGTCTTCTTACTATAGTTATAACTAAAGCCTAAGTTAATCTACCGTCCTTAACCCTTCTAAGTATACCTAGTAAAGCTATTCCTAACCCTTCTAGTAAGGAATACTCTATAGTACCTTAGCCCCTATAGCTAGAGATCCTAAGATAATAAGACAGATCTATACTAACCTACCAAAGAGTAGCAATATATAGGTAGAAATGGTCCTACTAGTAAGGGCTAGTACCGAGGTAACCAAGGTCAGGATAACCACTAGACTCTCCTCGAGTATCCTCGTAACTCCAGAAGCTTATTCCTTAACTCTAAGCAGCTCCGACTATACCGATCGGTCTTCCGAAATCTCTGTCCCTCTAGACAGATGGCGAAGTCGCCTAGCCTTAACATTTTATCGCTTCTCCTACTACCACTAACGGTATTACTGTGTTAGGGCAAGAGTAGCCTCCTAGCCTACCGCTAGATATACCGATCTCTTAGTGCCTATATTTGCCCTTCTTAGCTTCCTAACAGCTTTACTATATACGCCTCTATACGTATATCCTTACTCCTCTATCGCGAACGTTACTATCTGCTATTCTCGAGGTCTAGTAGTCTAGTTTGGACCTAGAGCTAAGCTCCTCCCCAATTAAGCCCCCAAAAATATAAACTAGTGCTAGCCTCTCCTAGCAGCAGTTATATACCCCTAAGACTAAACCTCTGTCTGGTCAGATAGAGAGGAGTATTAGCTTAAAGTGTCTAGTATATCTAAGCACTTGTAGATATAGTAGACAAGTCTAGCCTCCTAGACAACGGTTACGATGGACGCGGGGACGGCGATAACAATGCCCCTCTAGGTAGATATAAAAGAGTCTACCTATGTAGAAAAAGATAGCTAAACTTACAAGTGAAAGAAGAATCTTATTATCGTATAAATAATGCTATAATAGTAGTCCGTTACTATTGCTATTGATCTATTCTATAAAACTGTCTATTGTCCTTATTGTCCCCTGGTACCTCCTAGATAGGTACCCCCTATTTATATTTAGTGTATATATAACTTGTTCGGAACTAGAAAAACGAATCTATAACCTGTGCCCCTCTAGTTATACTAAGAGGTTTCTACCCTAGTCTACTACTTACTCTAACTCCTTTATACTATCGATACCCTAAGTAATAGCTCTTATTATCTTCTTAAACTATATTTGTTTCTATCTCTAAAGACGAAGGACCTACTCCTTAATAGCTATAAGCTTATCCTTAAGTTTTTGATACTAAGCTATAATAGACTGAAGCTAAATAGGAGAGATATTAAGAACATTATAATTCAAACGCTTATTATAAATATACTCTATATACTAAGAAGAATCGGTTTTCAAAACCTTATATAAACTAAGGCCTTTAGACTTATATAGTATATAAGGATATATCGTTAAAAGATTATTCGAGGAAAGAATCGTAGCTAGGAGATAATTAATACGAAGACTCGATATAGTAGGCTTAGACTTTAACTTCTTTCTTATATGATTAGTTATCTTAATAACATTATGAAAGGAAAAGAGGAAAGGGACTAAGGAATATAACTATATACAAGTAGAGGGTATCGGTACTATTTGAAATGGACCTAAGTCTTTTAAGGATAAAAGACCTAGGGGAGGGGCATCATGTTACGATTTGGCTATATAAGGCAACCTAACAAGGTATATAAAACTAATCAGGAACTATAAGACCTAAGGACTAATTAGGAAGTAATCATAGTAATTATACTTTGATCAAGGCAAGCACCTAAACAACGATCGAAGGATTATAGTAGCGATCATACGATCGGAATCTAAGGAGGACACTTAGGAATAAGAGAACTAGATAAGTATATAGCTAGTTACTTGTTCTAGTAGACTCTAGAGTTTACTAGTAATAATAATTATAATTATAGTACTCCTAATAGTATTGTACTACTATAAGAGATAACTCTATTGTTATAAACCCTTTGGCTTTACTAAACTCCTTAGACGCCTTATATATATACTTCCTGCTTAATAACCTTCGTCTAAACCCTTTTAGAAGAAGTCTAAGTTAGGTTCGTTATAAGGACTCTAGAGTTCTCTAGTAAGTAATATAAATAGTTACCTAGTAATAACTATATAAATACTTGCTTAAGCACTTGTTATAAACCCTCTAGTTTTATTAAACCTTACCTTGCCTAATAAACCTTTAGTCTAAGAGTCCCTTTTAGTAGTAAGGAGAGTAAGATTTGTTATATAGTGCTATACATTCTTAATAAGGCTTAAATCTAGCTCAAATACTAGCTCAAATACTAGCTCAAATGCTAGCTCAAATGCTAGCTCGAATGCTAGCTCGAATTTAACTACATTAAACTAGTTATACTATATATAAATATAAACCTCACCCTAAATAGGGGAAGAATCTTTATAAATACCCTACCAAAACATACAGAACTACTATCGCTAGAAAGCTCTCGAAAAACGCTATCTAATGGTACTACTTTCAACCGTACGCGAGCTGTAGCAGGTATATAACAGGCATCAAAGGCATAGGAACCAGACCCGACCACAATCTAACTATACCTCGTATAACTATTAAAATTTTCACTATATAGACTACCTAATACCCCTAAACATAACATCGATTTAAAGCCTACTACCAAGCCACTAAGTAGGGAGGCCTATAGCTTTAGGCTAATCAAAGGGGGGCCTACTATAGGCCTACCCTACCCTAGATATCGACGTTATAGGCCTAGGCTCTACCCGGGCTAATCGATAACGGGCTATACCTAGTTTCAGACCGGACCTATATATGTTTATAGGGCATTCGTAGGGCACGCGCTTAGGACCTGGTCAGGCTCTAACCTAACACCTAACCAGACCCTAACTAGAGTATATATATACTCCCTATATTAGGAAACAGAATCCCTTCTAGCACCTATACTTACTTTCTCCTCTTCCTTTCCTTAAGGTAGTTAAATAAAACATTATACGCTTATCTATAGTTACTATAAGGCTAGTATATTACATTTTAACTACCTTTAGTTAATAGTAACCTTCCTAAGCAAATAACTAACGATTTAGTTATAGTAAAATCTAAAGTATATACGCCTTCAAGCTTAGTAGAGTTGTAGGAACTTATCTACTCCCTCTAAGCGGCGGTAGTATAATAGAATATTATAATCGACTCCCTCTAGGCATCTTAGACTTAACCTATTAAACTAGTGCTAGCCTCTCCTAGCAGTAGTCGCGCACCCCTAAGACCAAACCTCCGTCTAGTCAGATGGAGAGGAGCGTCGGCTCAAAGTGTCTAGTATATCCAGGCACTCGTGGATACAGCAGACAAGTCCAGCCTCCTAGATAGCGGTAGCGATAGACGCGGGGACGGCAATAACAATGCCCCTCTAGGCAGATATAAAAGAGCTTACCTACGTGGGAAAAGATAACTAAACTTACAAGTGAAAGAAGAATCTCATTATCGTATAAATAATGCTATAATAGTAGTCCGTTGCTATTACTGTTGATCCATTCTGTAAAAACTATCTATTGTTCTTGTTCTCCCCTTGGTACCTCCTAGATAGGTACCCCCTATTTATATCTAGTATATATATAACTTGTTCGGAACCGGAAAAACGAATCTATAACCTAAGCCCCTCTAATCACACCGAGAGGTTCCTACCCTAGTCTACTATACTAACCCCTGACTTGGTTAGGATGTCCCTAGAGAGATAACGGCCTCAAAGGAAGTGCCTCCTAACTAGAGAACCTTTTGATAGTAAGAAGGAACTTTTTATAGCCTAGAAGAGTATAATAGAATATATCCTTATAATAGATAGAGACTTTATTAATTCTAACTATAACTAGTAGGTTTTTATCTAGGGAAACTTAATATAATAGGTCTAGACTTAGGTTATAGTATATTATGAATCTATAGGCCTAAAGACTAGATATGACCTGGCCTAGTTCCTCTAATACCTTGAGAGCGTCTTTTCCGACCCCTATAAGAAGATAGTTACCCTGTCAGAGCTTAAGTTCCTATAGTAGAGAGATAATAAGCCGTTCTCTACCTTTATTGTTCGGTTTAAGGCGAAACTCTTAAAGGTAGGTAGTCTTCTCTAGAATGACGAGATATACCTAATTAAACTATAGTAATATCTTTCTTTAAGATTTAAGTATACGGCTATTAGATAAGGAATTCTTTAAGATAATTATATAGTAGTAGTAGAGAGATACTATAAAATTGTAATAGACCTTAAGGCTCTCTACCTAGGTAATAGATACTAGTAGATATAAAGATAATAGGTAACCTTCGAGCTATAGAGAGAGAAGGATATTAATAGAGATATACTAATAATAGATATTAACTTGGTATAAACTAACCTATAGAAGAAGGGTCCTAATAAGGACTAACTAAGGGGATATAGAGGAGATATCCTATAGGTAAAATAGGTTAGCTAGGAGGTATATATAGTATAATAGGTAGCTAGAGTATATATCTAATATAGATAGAAGGGCTACTTTATTACTAAGTATAAATATACCCCTATTAGAAGACTAGTATAATAGGACTAGCTAAAGGCTAACGTTTATTCCCTAGAGGCTAAGGAAGAAAGAGAGGATAGTAACTAGTCTAATAAGGAAGATAGGGAGTAGGGAAAAGAATAGCCCCTAAGTAAAGTCTTGTAAGGGGGCTAGAAGACTATAACTACTATAAAAGCGAGTTTGTAGAGATTAGTAGGAGAATAGATAGACCCCCTTTTCTTATTCTAGTCTTCCTTAACTCTACTAGCTTTATAAATGCTTAGGTAGATAGTAGATATTCTAGCTATAGCGTTATTAGTAAAAGGATATACTAGAAGCTTAGACTTAAGTAAATTAGTTTACTAACCCCTTATACCCTTAGTACTATAATAGGGGTATATCCTAATTAGAAGATTACTTAGATAGTCTATATTATAATAGATATCAACAGATAGGAGAGTTAGGCTATATTCTATATAGTCCTTAGACTAATATAGGATATTATATTAGGCCTTCTATAGATAGAGTATTAGGAGGTTAAACTAGATATAAGTACTAGTATCCTAGAGATTAGGGTATAGCTAGGACTATTTATCTAGGAAGTCTCCTTATAGATTAGAAAGATAGGAATCTCCTAAATTATAGGTATGGTTTTTATAGGCTTAGTTCGGAGAGTATAGAAAAGGAAGACTTCTAATACCTTCCTAGTTATAAGTATTTGGGAAATGATAACTATCTTAGAATCAAGGTATAAACTTGACAAGGGTACGATAGAAAAGGGGAGTAGCTATTTAGAACTAGAGGTAACCCTACCTAAGGAGCTTTATAACTTTACTAACCTCTTTAATAAGGAGAAGGCTAGTAGATTACCCCTATACCATAGTGCTACTAACTACTATATTAAGCTAAAAGAGGGTCTTAATAGGAAGATCCCCGAACTCCCTTAGGGACCCCTTTATAATATACCACGAGATCACTTATTAGAGGTCTAGAAATAGGTTATTAATCTATTAGATAAGGGTTAGATTTAAGCGAGTTCCTCCTTAGCTACTGCTCCTATCCTTTTAATAAAGAAGGTAGATAGGGGATAGAGATTCTATATAGACTACCAGGCCCTAAATAAGATTATAAAGTAAGATCGGTACCTACTTCTATTAATTAAGGAGACTTTCTACTCCTTAGTAGGAGTCTAGTAGTTTATAAAGCTAGACGTCAGAGTAGCCTTCTATTATATTCGAATTATAGAAGGAGATAAACACTTAATAGTATTCTAAACCTGGTTTAGGCTCTTTAAGTAGCTAGTCTACCCCTTTAATTTAGCTAGTATACCTATAACCTTCTAATAATATATTAATAATACTCTTAGCTTAACGCTTAGGGACTTTATAATAATATATCTCGATAATATCTTAATATATATAATAGGTAGTAGAAAAGACTATATAAAATAGGTTAGAGAGGTCCTCTAGAGGTTATAAAAGGTAGGGCTTACTCTTAACCTTAAGAAGTACGTATTTGCTATAAAAGAAGTTAAATACCTTAGCTATATTATTAAGGCTAGTACCTAAGTTCGTCCTAACCCTAAGAAGCTTGCTACTATCCGCGACTAGAAGGTACTATAGAAGGTTCGGGGAGTATAGAGTTTCTTAGGATTTGCCAACTTCTACTATAACTTTATTCCTTACTTCTCCGAGATGACCGTACCCCTAATATAGTTAACCCGTAAGAATACCTTATTTCGGTAGGGAAAGGAGGAATAAGAGGCCTTTAATACCCTTAAGGCAGCCTTTATCTCGGAGCCGATCTTAGTATAATAGGACCCTAAGCAGGAGATAGTTCTTAAGGTAGACTATTCTAGAATAGCCCTTAGGGGATGTCTTTCCTAGTAGGGAGAGGATAGGGTTTTATATCCTATAGCCTATTATTCCGTAAAATTAACCCTAGCCGAAAGGAATTATATAATCTATAATAAGGAATTACTTATAATCATCTCTTACCTAAAGGCCTAATCGGTAGAACTCTATAGTATTATAACCCCTTTCTAAATCTTAACTAACAATAAGACCCTCGAGTATTTTACTTGGCCCTATCTGATTAGTAAATGATAAGCCTAATAGGCTAAGATACTTTCCTACTTTAACTTCAAGCTCTATTACTATCCTAGATTATAGGTATCTTGCCCTAATAGCCTATCCTATCGCGAATAAGACTTCCCTAAAGACTTATAGTATATTATATAACTTCTTCCTACTATCTAGCTAGATACTTCTACTACCTTAGAGTTACTAGAAGCGCCTAACCTACCTAAGGGGAGTAGTATTTTTATAGATAGTTCGTTTATAGCCCTCTAGGATAAGGGAGTCCTTAAGGATAAACACTATATATACTAACTCTAAGCTATCTAAGAGGGGGCTTAGAAATTCTCTAGGGAGGTAAATACGGTATAAACCTAGATTATAGACTATTCTCTAAGTATATAAGGCACTCTTTAATTTTAAGGGAGACTTTGGCTCCCTATATAGGAACTACTTACTATTACTATCCTCTAGCGTATTTATAACTCTCCTATGTTAGGTTACCTAGGGAGGAATAGGTTATTTAAGATACTTTAATAGGACTATTATTAGGACCTTATATCCTCCGATATAAAGCGGTTTATAAGGAACTATTATATATATCAGAGGGCCAAGGTATTATAATAACTACGATAAGGACTCCTCTAACCCCTACCTATTGCCGATCGCTTCTAGAAGTAGATTTCTATCGACTTTATAGTTAACCTCCTAGCGCGAGATAAGAACTTACCTCATTACCTTATAGTGATTACCGATCGATTGTTAAAATACGTCTAGCTTGAGGCTATATCCTCGATAGGAGCCGAAGTGTATACGCTTCGGTTCCGGGATATATAGTAGCGATTCTATAGGTTTCCGATATAGATTATTACTAATCGTGGCTTGGACTAGCTTAGTTAATTCTAGACTTCTCTTTATAAGATTATTAGGATCGAATAATTACTATCGATAGCCTATTACCCCTAGATAGACAGAGGTATAGAATATATTAACTAGGAGGTATAGACTATCCTATAGATTGTTATATCCTTTGCCTAGTATAACTAGCCTAAATATCTTCTAGTATACTAGCTAGCAATTAATAATTGTAATTTAATAGTAACCGGAACGAGTATAAGTTACCTCCTCTATAGCTATAATATAAGTCCTATCTAGTTTGCTAATCTCCTAGACGCTCCCGCTTTGACCTTATAAGGGAAAGCTATTAACTTCTTACGCTACCTAAAAGAGGGTATAGAGTAGACCTAAGCTATTATTATATATATATAGTAACGCTAGTAAGAAAACGTTAATTGATCTTAACGTCTAGTTAAAAGGTTTAAGGTAGGGGATAAAGTATAGTTATCCCTATATAATATAAAAACTAACCGCCTAAGTTAGAAACTCGATTAGATTAACGTTAAATATAGAGTAGTAGTAATATTAATACTGCTAACCATTACTTTAGATATCCCTTAGGGCCTATACTCTACCTTCTATATTAATCTAGTTAAGTGTACTATATCTAACCTACTCCCCTTATAATATATATTAGATACTTACCCTAGCCTAGTGTTAGAACTTTCGTAGGATAGATTACTATAAGAAGAATATAAAGTAGAAGCGATTCTTATAGCTAGGAATGTAAGGGGGAGGGGAAACTACCGTGATATATTGGTAAAGTAGAAGGGATATAATACCCTAACTTAGGAACTACTAGAAAACTTGGAGAATACTAAAGCGCTTAATGCTTTTAAATAGGAATAAGGGGATATATACCTAAATAATAGGCCGGTTACAAAGAGAAAACGTAGAGGAACATATAAGTAAACAATCTAAGATTTCTATATATATAGACAAACCTAGGGTAGATAGGTAGTAGCCACGTTATAAACGTACTAACCAAGCTAACTATAAAACAAACATATATAATAATAACTCGCTATATACTTACTCCTTATCCTCCCCTAAATACTTAACCTCCTCCTCCTCCTCTACTATATCTTTAGGAGCCGTAAGGGCAGGCTCCTTACGGTTATAGACTAGGCACGGTACGTACTTAGTTAGGGAGCTAGAACATCAGGTGTAGGTACGATTAAAGTCGATAGGGACGGGTATAAGGTATATAACGGTAACGTAGTAGGCCTAGGATATAGGTAAAGGTATACCTAAGATATAGGTAACAAGGGTAGTATTAGTATCGACTAAAGTCGATATATTCTTATTTATATACTATATCTAGTGTAGTATATTATCATTTTACGCTATAGCGCGGCGTATAAGCTACCTAGCAGCTTATAGGGCAGGGGCAGGGTTAGAGGCGGCAGGGAGGGCGTTATTACGGCAGGTAGGGGTATAGGGGAGCGTAACTAGGGCATAGTCATTACTATAGTAATAGGAGGGGGCGGCCTAGGCAGGGGAGAAGGCAAGCCAGGCTAGGGGACGGTTAGCCTATATAGCCTCTATAATTATAGTAAAGGAACATACTAAGGTAACAAATATAGGTATAAAGACTGCCTTACATATATTACACTTAGCAATCTTTAACTAGGGGGGGGTCTTTAGGTCTATACCTTTATTATAATAATATATAATCTTATAAATATCTATATATAAATATAGATTATTTACCTATAATTATAAGTCTTATATATAAGAGTTATAGGTAGAATAGTATATTTTATAAGATATACTATAACTAGGGGTATATATAATATTATTATATACCTTAGCCTAAATCTCTAGTCAACTTCGCATCTTCGCGGACACCCTACCAAAACACACAAAACTACCATTGCTAGAAAGCTCTCGAAAAACGCTATCTAACGGCACTACTTTCAACCGCACACAAGCCGTTACAGGTATATAACAGGCATCGTAGGCGTAGGAACCAGACCCGACTATAATCCGACCATACCTCGTACGACTGTCAAAATTTTCACTGTATAGACCACCTAGTGCCCCTAAACGTAACGTCAATTTAAAGCCTACCGCCAAGCTACTAAGTAGGGAGGCCTATAGCTTCGGGCTAATCAAAGGGGGGCCTACTATAGGCCTACCCTACCCCGGATATTAAGGAGCTAAGGGGTCTTATCATGTAACTAGTCGACCTTATACTAAGCCCTAAACGGGGCAAGGTACTAGACCTCGCTAACAGGCTCTTATAGGGCCTTACGACCGCTATTATAGGCCTGGTTCCGAACCTATAGGAACTCGTGGCTAAGGAAGTCAAAAAGGGGCTTAAAGAGGCCCTTAAGGCTACCCCTCGCCCTACCTAGGCGTAGGTGGCCGTAGGGCTGTAATAGGGGGTAATAGGCCCCTAAGGAGGCCTACCATCGGCTAAGGTAGTGCCACTATGGGCCTTATAGGAGGTTACGATATAGAACATAAGCCTATAGGAGGACCTTAAAGCCCGAACCCTAGCTAAGATAGTCTAAGTAGTTAATAGAGCCTCTAGCCGTTAGGGAGCTATCACGGCTAGGAAGCTCCTAAGTAGGGATATAGTGGTAGTCTTTAAAGATAAGGCTACCAAGGATTAGTATTTGGCTAATAAGCGATAGGTAGCTATAGCCTTTAGAGAGTAGGTTAGAGAGGTTAGTAGGGCCTTTATAGTCCTAGCTAAAGGAGTCCGGAAGGAGGAGCTATAGGGGGTTAGCGAATAAGACTTTAAGGGGGCTATAGGCCTATACTCGATCGAAACGGTTAAGTTCCGGCTGCTAAAGAGCCTATAAAGGAAGTAGGCCATGGTACTCCTAGGCTTATAGGACCTTAAGGAGGCCCGGAAGGCCTATAATAAGGGCGTAGTCTAGGATACCTAGGTATTAGATTATAAACTATATTAGGATACTCTAGAGCTAAGGTAGTATTATAGGTATTAGAGCTTTAGTTATATCTAATGGTACTACTAGCGGCTAGCCTATTATAGCCATTATAGTATAAAGGCCTATAGTAAAGGAGGGAAGACTAGGGAGGCCTAGTGCCCTACCTACTCTAACTAACTCCCTTATAGGTATACGGCCTATAAGGGCCCCTATATAGCCTGGTATAGGGGCTACCTAAAGAAAGTCAAGGCCTAGGAGAGGGCTAAGGAGGCCTACTAATATAGACCTTAAACCTTCTAACTACTAGAGTAACTATATTAGAAGGTAACCTTTAAGTTTAATAGCTAGCTAGAAGACGACGACTACTACTAAACTAGGGCTAAATGCCTCTATAGGAGGCCTACCCTAGCCTAATAGGCGGCTAGGAGTGCCTTATTTAATGCCTAATAGACCTATATCTCCTTTCTATAGCCCAGAGCCCCTTCCCTCTTATAACTAGCTAAAGGGGTAATAGCTATAGAGCCTACTACTACTATACCTTTGCCCTTTACCCTAGCTACCTTAAATATAAATTAAGGTCCTTTAATAGAATACCTAAGGTAATAAATAGGCCCTTAAGGTCTTACTAGAGGAGGCTAAATATAACCTACTAGCTATCTAGGAACTATAGATTAACTAGTCTATAGGGTTAATATACTACCCCTAGGCTTCGAAATACTACCTAGTCTATAAGCTAAAGGGTAAGGCGGCTATTCTAGTAGCTAAATGGTTCCTAGTCGGCTAGTAGGACTATTTAGTAGAGGAGAACTAGTATAGGGTAACCTTTCCGACCCTAGGAAAGAAGGGGTTTAAGCTCTAGTCAGTCTATAATAACAAGGGGGAGCAGGCCCTCTTATAGGACCTACTAGCCCTACCTTGGCTAATCTACCCCCTAGTTCTTATAGGTAACTTTAACCTCTACTACCCGGTCTAGGACTTGTTTAACAGGCTTAGCCTAGGGGCTAAAGACCTCCTTAGCCTTATAGATTAGTAGGACCTCGACCTATAAACGCTATATAGCTAGGTTACTAGGGCCCCCTAAGGGGACTAATATAGCCGGCCTTTTACGATAGACCTATTCTAGGCCTTAGCTAGGCTAGAAGTAACCTATAGGAATATTATAGAATATAGGAAGTCTAATTATTACCTATAAGCCCTAAATGTCTCCCTCTAGGGGACTAATAGGCCTATATTAGCTAGTAAAGGGTAGGATTAGAAGAGCCTAGACGAGGAGGTTATACAGGCTAAGGTAGCCTACCTCCTACTCTAGCTTGGTAGGTAGGTATCGACCCTAGCCGGGCCTGTCTTCTAGGGCCTAGAGGAGCTTCTATAGGCCTTCGATAGGCTTATAGAAGCCCTTAAGGAGATAGCTATAGTCTTAGCTCTGGCAAAGAAGTCTAGTATAGGTAGTAAATAAGCTCGATAGTAGATGAAGGAGGTTTAGGAGGCCTAGAAGAGGGCTAAGGAAGTGGAGAGGGCCTATAGGGACACCCTAAACCCCTATATATAGGAGGCACTTCGGTAGGCCCTATAGGACTAGGCTAAGATTATTATAGCTATAAAGACCAAGAGCTAGAGAGCTACGTTATAGGAGATAACTAACTAGCCAGACCTATTATAGAGACTAGAGCGGTAGGTAAGGCTATAAAGCTACCTACTAGCCGACCCTCTAAAGCTCCTAGCCTTTGAAGGAAGGCTTATAACCTACTAATAGAAGGCTAGGGCCCTAGCTAATAAGTTCTTTCTAAACCTAGAAGCAGACCTATTAGATATTAACGACCTAGATCTAAACGACTACTAGGAGCCGAAGTTTGAAATAAGCTAGGAGGTTATGGTAGGCGATATTAGGGTAGTACTAGCTAGAGTGGCCCTATAGAAGGCCCTAGGGGAAGACCTCCTCCCTATAGGCCTACTAAAGGCCTATAGGCGGCTATTCTACTAGATATTAACTATATTAGCCTTAGAGAGCTTATAGCTCGGCTATTTCCCGGCCTAGTTTAAAAGGGCTAAGATAGTAGTTATCTATAAGCCTAGTAAACCCTTATAGGCCTACTTCACCCTAAGTAGCTATAGGCTTATAACGCTCCTATTAATAGTAGGTAAGGTACTAGAGGCTATAGTTACCTAGAAGGTAACAGCTATTATAGAGGCCTATAGGCTTCTCTTAGCTAAGTAGATAGATAACCGGGAATATAGGTCTACTAAACTAGCTATCCGGCTTATTATAGCCTAGGTTTAGGAGGCTTAAAGGTATAAGGCAGCTGCCTCCCTCTTATAACTCGATATCTTAGGGGCTTTCGATATTATTAACTATACCTGGCTACTAACTACTTTATAGAGCTAGGGCTTCCCGAAGTGGTTAGTAATCTAGGTTAGGGAGTAGCTATAGGATAGGGTAGCTATCCTTTACTTCGATAGCTGGAAAACAAAGGATATAGTAGTAGGGGCTAGGGTCCTCTAGGGGTTACCCCTCTCTCCTATATTATTTGTCCTCTATATAGCTTCCCCTTACTAGGCTATTTACTAGGCTAGCCCTATAGTTAGTTTAATAGGCTTTACTAATAATACTAACCTTCTAGCCTTTAGGAGGGCCAAGGAGGCCTATAATAATTAACTATAGAGGGCTTAGGAGGCCTACCTATAGTAGGTAAGGACCTAGGGTATAGCCTTTGCCCTAGAAAAGTATAAACTTATCTACTTTAATAGGGGCTAGAAATAGTAGTTATGACCGTTAGAGCTTCTATAGCCTAGAGGGGGTATTACTATTATAGCCCCTTTGAAGTTAGCTAGATTCCTAGGGGTCTAGCTAGACTAGAGGCTATAATAGGGCCCCTATTATATAAAGGTAGCTAAGAAGCTAGAAACCTAGGAGTTTACTCTAACTAGGCTTATCACGAAGATCTAGGGCCCTAGCCTATTATAGGCCTATAAGGTCTATACTAAGTATATTTATAGCGCCCTAACTTATAGGGCCTTAAACTTCTATAAGCCTACCAAGCTAGGGGGCAAGCCAGAAGGCCCTACTAGGGAACTATCAAAGGCCTAATACAGGGCCCTCTAAATAATTACTAGGGCCTATAAGGCTACCCCTACCTAGTGCCTTAAGATAGAAGCCTAGGTACCACCCCTTAACCTCTATCTTAATAAGAGGCTAGCCGACTTCGAAGCTAAACTCGACTAGCTACTCCTATAGGCCGAAGTAGGCCTAGGGACCTCCTAGGTCCCTATAAGGGCTCTTATCTAACAGGCCTATAATAGGCTTAGCTAGAGGTTCTAGAAGAGAAGGACTAGGGCAAGGGGCTAGGAGCCAAAGCCTATAGCCCTAGAGGTAGCAAGGTCGACAGTCCGGCAGTAGGTTTAGGAAGGCTATAGAGGAGGTTAACCCCCCCTATAGACCCTATAAAGAAGGCTATAGGCTATAGAACTAGCTATAGTAGCTAGCTAGAGCAACCGTTAGAGGGCTAACCAAGCTAGTAGGAGGATATAATACGTATTAGATAAGGACCCCCTGTACCTAGTTTTTACGGGGGAAGGCCTATAAAGGCACTAAGGCCTAATAAAGGCCTAGAGCTCCCTACTAGTATAGGCCTATATAGGGGCTATTAGCCTCCGCGACTTCCTTTTTAGGGTTTAAGTCCTAGAGGTTAGTACCCCTTACTATACCTACGGCCAAGGGAGGGAGACTATAGAGCACCTGGTTATCTGGTGCCCGAACCTACCGAGAAGCCGAACGTGGGAATCCTAGGAAATACGGTCGCAAAGGGACCTAGACCTTGTTTTACGGGGTATAGGGACCTATAACCATCGTTTAGCAAGGAGGGTTCTATAGTGGCTAATAGACCTAGGGAGGCTCCCGGAATACCGCCTTATAAGGAGGCTAGACCGGGAGGGAAGGCCTCTATAGGGCTATCCTAGCTACTTCTCCTTTTCTTTATAGTATATTAGTATTCCGGATTAGGCGTTAAAGGAGGGACAGAGGTTTTTATCTAGCCTATTAGGTATAGTTTCCTTTATATATAACTAGAGAGGCTCTGGTATGCTTATTAGTATAGTAGTATAGGATTAATAATAATAATAATAATATTATTATTATTACTACTTAGAATATAGTAAATATAATTAAGATAATATTATATCTTCTTAGATAGGAGCTTAAACTCCTTATTAGAGGAGTTGCCCTTAATAGTAAACCTATTAAGGGAAATATTCTAATTCTTATACTAAAATTTAAGAGGTTAGTAAGGGCTAGGATATATATAAGGTAACTATAGTTAGGAAAATAGAAGGAAAACTTATACTATAATCTTTATTCTTATTACTACTAGGATAATAGCTACTACTATTACTACTAAGCAAGTTAACTATAATAGACATTCTAAATGAAAAAAAAAATTTTAGGGATATAGTATAGGTATAGGCAGCGAGACGGTATATAGGTAGATAGAGGTAGGGGGGAATTAGTAGGTTATAAAAAGAGAAGAAGTTAAAGTCAGAGGGAGAGAGAAGAGGAATTTATATATATTTGGAAAGTAGGGCTAGGGGAGTATATATAGGGCCCGAACAAAGACTAGGCCCTACTTTGAACTTGAATAAAGGCTAGGACCTATATAATACTAAAACAAGGACTAGGACCTATATAGGACCTAAACAAAGCCGAACCATATATATAGACCGCCGGTACGTATAGAACCTGTCACTATAGTAATACTAGGCAGACCTACCCGAGCATCCGACTAGAAAAAGAGAGGGGGTATATCATAGGCCCGGGCTCTACCTAGGCTAATTGATAACAGGCTATACCCGGTTTCGGACCGGACTTATATATATTTATAGGGCGTTTATAGGGCACGTGCTTAGGACCTAGTCAGGCTCTAACCTGACACCTAACTAGACCCTAACTAGAATATATATATACTCTCTATATTAGGAAATAGAATCCCTTCTAGTACCTATACTTACTTTCTCCTCTTCCTTTCCTTAAGATAGTTAAATAAAACATTATATACTTATCTATAGTTGCTATAAGGCTAGTATATTATAATTAAGGAGCTAAGGGGTCTTGTTATATAACTAGTTAACCTTATACTAAGCCCTAAATAGGGTAAGGTATAGGACCTTGCTAATAAGCTCTTATAGGGCCTTATAACTACTATTATAGGCCTAGTTCC